>NW_027117818.1:0-151995 GCF_038497905.1 Lipomyces japonicus | reverse complement strand
CACAACCAGCAGAGGCGCAGTCTACAGAGGGACAATCCGCGGAAGCACCTGTGGAAGCACGACCAGTGGAAGCACAATCCGTGGAGGCACAATCCGTGGAGGCACAAACTGCGGAGGTGGAATCACAGCCTGTAGATGCACAGCCTGTACAGGTCGAAACACAAAGTGAAGAAGCAGAATCACAATCTGTAGAGGCGCAATCCGCAGAAGCACAACCTGCAGAGGCATTGCCCATTGAGGCATTACGGTTTAATGAACAAACTTCACTGGAAGATCAACAGCAACAACAAAATTAGCTCAAAGGATCTGAAGCTCAGCGTGAAGCACCATTAGAAGAAATCAAAGAAGTTCCCTAAAACATTAACCTGCTATACGCTAAAACGACGTAGTAGAAACTGAGAAACTATGCTGGAAAAAAAACAATTAATGGTTTTTTTTTGTGTGTTTGTAATGGACTTAACATAATTAATTTTTGTTTTTGTATTTTTGAACTTATGCCAATGAAAAAGTATTTACAAAAAATTACACCCCACAAATAAGGCTTACTAACGCATATAATTTGCATGCTGCACAGGGGTATCTGGGCAATGTTGCTTAAAATGATTTCTGCATGCTTTTTAGGCATGTAAAACTTAATTTTAGCAAGGGTTAGGCAATTTTTTAAGCTTTTAAACGATAAATTCTTACGAAATCAACATGTTGCAGCATAACAACCACTGTTTAGTCAACTTGCAGAATAATTCCCACATGTTTTTAGTATAGCTTCTAGCAGACAAACGTTCTTCAACTTGCAGACTGATTCCCACATGTTCACAAATTGTGTCCTAATGGCCATTATTTCTTAAACGTGCAGAATTATTCCCACATGTTAATATATATTGTAGTTTATACATTACGAACAAAAGCAACATGCAGAAGAATTTCCACATATCCAATCTACTAGAAAATGTTGTACCGCTCTAAGCATCTGCTTGATTTATTTGACAACCACCTTTATTTATATTGACATGCCATAAGAAGGTGGGTTACTTTTTAACGATGGGACTTATGTGTCATTTACATGTGTAAGTGGATCGGCGGGAGTGTGAAAATATTTTCAAAATTATTGTGCAAAACAAACCCTGCATCAGTCAAAAAAAAGTTGCATTTGGGTTTTATTTGCACAGCACTTTATGCGTTTATGTCATTTCACTTGCTGCAAAATTCACGAAAATTTTGCTTTAGCACCATATATTTACATCTCGAGCATATTTTTTTTGCAGACAAGAATCTGCACATCCGTTATTGCCCAAATGAGCAACTTCAATCAAAACCCCAGGCTTAGACAAAGTACTCGCTCAACCAGTACATGGAATTTATTTCTAAAGACCAAAGGAAAGGAGTTTCAGCCGATGGCTTGAGCAAGGGGGAGAGGGCTACATTAGCAAAATGCGTCATGAATATCTCCTTCTGAAACAAGATAAGGTGCGATAGGCACAATGACTAGCAGAAATCCCCCGGTATGAGATCGCGAAATCAGTTATCGATAAATGTTTGCGAGTGAATCAACGCACTATGGTAAGCTTAATTCATCTATAAGTCAAAATAGATAATTGGGCATTAATAGTTTCTTCTAAGGCCTAGCAACCCGAGGAGAGAACTGTATACCGTTTGGCAGGCTCCGAACGCATGAAAACCTATTTCGGTAGGTTTCACGGCAATATTTTGGGACTCTCTCGTATAGAGTCTATCACCGGACAGTCACACGGTGGATAACAATATAGTTCATCACTTCTCGTTGTTTCTCAGCTTTCGATAGCATTGAGAGAGCTTTTTGGTATGTACCACGCGTCCTATAGCTTCGATCAAGCTAGTCGGGGTCGGGGCAAAACAGATTTTGAACTTGATTTCTTTAAAAATTATGATTGGTGTTCCGATGGAAGAGACCGATGACTTTTATCCAAAGAAGCCCACCCCCTGGCTCAAGTCATCGGCCTGAAACTCTTTTGCTTTGGTCTTTAGGAATAAATTCCATGTACTGGTTGAGCGAGTACTTTGTCTAAGCCTGGGGTTTTGATTGAATTTGCTCATTTGGGTAATAGCGAATGTGCAGATTCTTGTCTGCAAATAAAATATGCTCGAGATGTAAATATATGGTGCCAAAGCAAGATTGCGTGAATTTTGCAGCAAATGTGAAATGACAATAATTTTGAAAATATTTTCACACTCCTGCCGATCCACACTGACGGAATATTTTTCAGTTTTTTGTGCAGAAGTAATAGATTTGCTCTACTAACCATCATATGTATCACAGGTAATTGCAATATAAGTTGTGGGTTTATCATTTGGTTTTAATTACAGGTTCTACATTTGCTACGAAGCCGTTGTTCTATCATCTGAATTGGGTTTCTTTTCATCTGGAACTTTTAAAAAGGTCGACGCTTTGTGAATGTCTTATTTTGACTTTCCTGCTTTTTTGGTATTTATGTTTTTGAACTCATGCTTTGCTGAACCAGTCCCATTGAAGAAAATAAGTGGAGTGAAGCCCTTTCGTACCTTGCCAATCATATTGCGATTAACCTATTTTCTATTTCTTGGTTTCTTGGTTTTATTAATTTCTTGTGAAAGAACTGCATTGTTTTTATAAGAGTATTCGGTGTTGAAACCAACCGTATTTAAATCGAAGTTGTTTTTTTCCCTTCAACTTAAAATGTCGTACTTATTCTTTGAAATACATCTTCCACCATATCAAACCAAAGTTTTACAAGTTTGCGGTCTTATCGTCTTGCTACTTTGGATATTTTGATTGCAAAGAGCGATGTCAGCAAAAGAAAGTATAGGTCCGATCATATCCACACTTTTTACAAATCTGACATTGTAGAATAAATGACGCATAACTCCCATCGTTAAAGAGTAATCCACCTTCTTATGGCATGCCAATAGAAAGTATGGTGGTTGTCAAATACAAGAAGTAATCAAGCAGATGCTTAGAGCGTACAACATCTAGCAGATTCTGCATGTCACTTTTGTTTGTAATATATAAACTACAGTATATATCAACATGTGGGAATAATTCTGCACGTTTAAGAAATGATGGCGGTTAGGACACAACTCTTGAACATGTGGGAATCAGTCTGCATGTTGAAGAATGTTTGTCTGCTAGAAGCTATACTAAAAACATGTGGGAATTATTCTGCAAGTTGAGTTTCCTAACCCTTGCTAAAATAAAGTTTTACACGCCTAAAAAGCATGCAGAAATCACTCTGCGCATTATAGGCAATGTAGGCTCTTAGATACCCCTGTGTTGTATGCAAATTATAGGCGTTATAATAAATCATTTGTGCGTGCTTGTATGGCATCGCGAGGACCTGATGGTCTTTATAAACTTTGAATTACAGTAAACTGCTAAAACAAGAAACCTAGACCACAAAACTGGTATAGCGACTACAAGGCATTACACAAGACACGCATCAGTATATTTTTTTTTATCTAGTCATCTGTGGTTATAATTTTTTATTTTTCTTTTTTTTTTTCTGGGATAAACAATGTCGTCGCTATGTTTGATGCGCTTGCAAGAAGAAAGGTAAATAGCTAGATTTAATAAAACGAAACCTGCTCAAAAAAAAGAGAGGGAATTAAATAGTTTACAAATACTGATTGTTTTTTTATTATTTTTTGGTTGTTGTAAATTAAATTAGGAAGCAATGGCGGAAAGATCACCCGTTTGGATTTTATGCTCGACCGGATAAGACATCAGATGGGTCATTAGACCTGATGAATTGGTCAGTTGGCATTCCTGGCAAGGCAGGCACGTTATGGGAAGGTGGTGTGTACAAGTTAACAATCACGTTCCCAACAGAATATCCAACCAAGCCACCCAAATGCAGGTTCGCATCCGGATTTTGGCATCCAAACGTGTACCCGTCTGGTACGGTTTGCTTGTCCATCTTGAACGAGGACGAAGGATGGAAACCAGCCATCACCTTAAAGCAATTATTATTAGGCATTCAAGATTTGTTGGATGATCCTAATCCGTTATCACCTGCTCAGTCTGACGCGTTTAGTGCGTTCAAGTAAGTGCAAGAAGTTTTATTTTTTTTTTTTATTTAATTAGTTGGCGATTGCCTAACGATGGTTTACACGTTTAGGAAGGACAAGGCATTGTATGAACGGCGCGTGAAATTACAGGCTAAGCAATATGCAGCTTCATAAAATTAAAAATTTATTAATTATTTACACAAAAAAAAAAAAAAAAAAAAAAAAAAAGCTCGTGGTCTCTATAAAGTCTATACACTGCCAGCCGACATATACAATGAGTAAAAATAATCAAGAACGATTCCAGCAAAAATGACGCCACCGGTCTTGACGTTGTCCACGAACCATTTCCAACAATCCGCCGGCTTATCCAGATCAGCCTTGTAAATCATCCTGGCAAGCCTGTAAGCGGCCACGCCGACGCTGGCAAAATAAAACGTGCCCATGCTGTTTAACAAGCCAGCCGTGGCCAGCAGTCCAACCTGCGCAATCGTGAATCCGGTCATGACTTGCTTGCTTTTATCCTTCCAAGCCAACGCGGTGGACTTGATCCCGACCAATATGTCGTCACGCTTGTCCTGATGCGCGTACACGGTGTCGTACACCATGGTCCAGCATATGCCGCTGGCATAAAGTGCAGCCATTGTGGGTACGTCCCAATGACCCATGGCAGGAAATCCCAACATGGCACCCCAGTTATAAGTAAACGCGAGCATGAGTTGCGGGTAATACGTGAACCGCTTAAACAAAGGGTACGTGCCTACGAACGCAAGACTGGCAGCACCGAGAATAAAACAATCGAATGGCAATGATAACAAAACGGTAAGACCGAGTGAAAGTTGTCCGCCCAAAAAAATGATTGCCTGCTTTGGAGTGATGGCACCTGACGCGATTGGTCGCGTTAATGTGCGTTCAACTTTTTGATCCAACTTGCGATCCCACAGGTCATTAACCGTGCATCCGGCACCTCTCATCACTAACGCGCCGATTCCAAAAAGGGCAAGAACTCCAGAAGTATGAAGTAATGACGCATGTGTTGCATACGCTGCCATTCCAATTCCCCAAGCTATAATATGTCAGAAACAGACAAAAAAAAAAACAAATAAGCTGGATAATCATATTCCCTAACATGAAGGCCAAAGAAGCAACCAGGTTCCAACAGGCTTGTCTACTCTCATAAGTTGAGCATAAGGTAAAACTGATGATGGTAAGCTGCGCATTAACGGCCCTAAATTTTGTGGAGCTTGAGGTGGCCGGTCCTGAATCGTGGTCGAATGGTGCTTAACTAATGCTGAAGAAGCCTGTAATTGAACTTTTGAATCCATCAGGAATTTTGGACTGGCCCTGCTGTAAAGCCGACTTGCCGGAACATAACGACATGGCTTTGCAAAATTTGCTAACCTGCAAACGGTTGCCGACCTCAAAACTGTAATGTTCATGACCTTAAGCTTGTAAGGAAAACGGATGTGTAGAAAAAAAAAAAATTTCCCGCCAAAACTGCAACTTTTTGAAATTGTTGAGTCGCTGTGAGGAGTTCAATAGTGTGCGGCTCGAACTGACGTTGATTCAAGCTAATATTTTGAATTCGTTTATTCGTTAATTATTTTTACATGACGTTTCGTTAAAAGAAAAAATAAAATTAAAAAAAGATCGCGCTGACCAAGTCATAAACATGTAGTAGTACAAGGGTTCATTAATTTGTTCACGTGGTGGAACAAAAAGCTTCAATTTAATTGGAAGGCGGTGAAGCAGGAACAATCGCGGCATGGCTGACTATAACATCACCTCAACCAGATTAAACAATCAAAAAAAAAGAATGGGTTATTAAAAAAAAAATACTCAAAAACATACGTTCGTGTGACGACAGAGCGGTCATGTATTTAGCAACAAAGGCTTCAGCACGACCAAGCGCAGTCTTGAGCCTTTGACGATGATCATCATGAGATTTTAAAGCTGTACAAAATAAAGATAAATTCAAGGTCAGTCATAATAAGTAATATTATATTAATATTACAAGTACCCTCATCAGACGCGGCGTGATGTGCTCGCATCTGATTCCATGTGTCATCGTTCCTGATTTCATCTTGATATTCTTTATACGCAATTGCATATCTTTCCACGCTATTGTTAAACAGTTCAATTAAGTGGTCCTTCTGTTCATCATTCAGCTCGTGATTGTTGCCCGCGGCAGCGCCGGAATTACTTCCTCCGGTAGCACCGAATCGAGACTGGTTTAAAGATGAATATTTCTGGTGACGAAAAGCCGAGTGGTTTACCATACAGAAAAAAATAAAACTTTTTATGATAAGACTAGAACGTGTTACTCATGAATAATTGTTTCACGTTTATGAACTTTTAGACGATAAAGAGATTGTGGAGGCTTTTGGTGTTTTGAGATTTGAGGGGCTCCGCTCTCTCGCTTAATTGCGCTACGTAAAAATTAATAATCACTTAGTAATATGTTCATAAAATTTTGATGAGCTTGATTTTGTCGATTAAAGGTCCAGATAAAAGTCGATAAGTCATCTTATGTTTGACAGGTTTTTTTATTTTTGTATTGATGCGCGGTTGAGAAAGTAATAAAGATTCGTAGTTTGCACCAAGTGCAGCTTGTTGTCCAAAACGCGTAGCAACAGATGGCGAGAATGAAAACCGAAAAAAGATCGGGGTTGTACGTTCAAATGATGGTTACGTCTGCTAGCCTTCGAAACGTATCAACACGGCTCCGACTACTACCAAAATCCATGGACAGAATGGTGAGGACGTTAAAAACCGAATAATGATGATGATGCTGATAACAGTGGACCGGCATTAGGCTAGCTCGAGCAGTGTACTCAGCGTGCCCTCGCCACAAATCTTAATCAAATTGAAGACTCAGATAACGTGGAAGAACGAAATATAGGACATGGCGTAATGACTGAGCCCTTGCACAACTAGATATTAAAAATCTGACTCGGCACTGCTCACGGTCGAGTAGGTTCTTACATTCGGCAATGTTTGTCATTCTGCAGCATTCTCGGAAGCTCGAAGAACTAGTCGCCTGCTAGCAGCGGCCTAGAAAAATCCAGTACGAAATACACACCGGCGTTGCAGGTTAATCTTGAGGGGTTTCTCAAAAAAAAGTCATAATAATTATTAGTAAAGATTCGAATATAAACCTGTACTTATTTGGCTGATATAAGAATGGAATAGCAGAACGAGCTAATGAAACGTTAATGGACATGAACCCGATCAATGATTTTTTTCATATGGCAAGGCAAGCTTTACCCGACAACAAAATAATTCTGAATCAAGAATTTTTTCGCGCATACTACTACAACTATTTAAAAAACGTACAAAATAGTGAATTGAGGCAAGAAAGAAATTGGGCCTCGGTTTGTGAGACAATCAAACAACTGCGTTTTTTTTTATTGGGGTTTCTGCAATCCGCTTTTCCATGAATATTTTTTAAATGCCTGAAACACTTCTTTTCAGATTTATTCTTCATATATGATAAACCCGTAATGTAACATCATTATAGCTCCATGCTGACCTTAATTATTCAAAAGCAAAAGTCAAACCCCGATGCCTGCTTGATGCAAGAAGCCGGCTTAGTCAGCGTGATTTGCTTAACTGCGCGGGCTTGGCTAAATTTTGGCTTTCTTCTCTTGCTTGATTCCAAATCGACATTAACAACTCTTGCCATGAACCATTTAAAGTTATCTATATATTAAATCACAACTTTCCAAATACAAGACTTGCATATTTTGAACACAATAAAATGTGAGGACATATTATTCTTTTAATATCATGTTGCGCAAAACAGATTGCATACTACTACTTCTCTTGTCGGTATTGTTTTAGAGATAAATAATATGTAATATTTATAAATTTTAAAGGATCAAAAAAAGAACATCGTATATGTTAAAATTTATTGGATGAATAATTAAAATTGTTTTTAGTTTGTTTAATCTGGACTGGATTGATTTCACAAAAACAATATTTTACCTTAAGCTATTCTTTTGAACGCAGCAGAGAAGGGTGAAATCAACCTAAGCGCAGTGCGGGGGGCCGTAGTATTACGATGATGATCAGAACGAGGCGGGACCTCGATCTTTTTTTTTTTTTGGCATGCTCTCTCTTTCTTTCCCTCTCCTACTTTGCTTTTGACTTTTACCTCCCCCGCACCATTTGTCCACCTTGGTGTTGTTCTCATAAGCTTTTCAAATAGGAAGGCTTTTTTTTACTGTTATTTTTATATTATATAATTTGATTGATAAGTTTGTTCGACCGAGTCTTTTTTTTTTTTTTTTTTTTGCAATTGCTGAAGTTGATATTTTTTTGACATTGTAGAACCATTTATTTCGGGGGGATGACGAAGGGTGGGGAATAAACCAGCTTGAAAACTAGTTTCATAAAAAAAAATACAATTTATCCTCGGTTCAAGGTTTCCAAGAAATATTTTCTTCACATACGGCTTGCATAAATAAACACGGCGCTTAGCGCTTCATGAAATATATATTTTTTTTTGTCTTTTAAAAATATACCATAACTAAATTATTCTTTCACCCCTCATGATTCAATATTGAATATCTTCATGTGAGAACAACTTTACTCTGTGGTCGGTTTTTTTTTTTTTTTTTTTTTGCGGGCAGGTGGTTTGTTGACCCCACCCTCGCATGCTGCACCACGTACCCGGATGAGTTCCATGTTTGTATGACATGGAGTTAATTTCAATTTCATATCATTTTTTTTTCTTGAGTTTGCTGAGACTACATGTCTGGATGGATATAAATAGAGACTGAATATGCCATTAATACCTTTTAATTTACCCATCATTGAGAGTAAACAAAAATATCTCAAATTTCAAGTTTCAATTTCAAGCCTCATAAAAGAAAGAAATCATGATTCGTGCGATTGGTTTTCTTTTGCTTGCTGTTTTTTTGACGTGCGCGCAAGCGTCATTACTTTATAAAGGAGCCGACGTGTCATCAGTCTTGATCTCCGAAGCTGCCGGTACGACGTTTAAAAATTCGGCTGGCATGACTCAGGCGATTGAAACCATTCTTGCCAACGCGGGCATTAATGTTAGTCGTCAACGAATCTGGGTGAACCCTTCTGATGGATGGTCGTATGGCTTGGCTTATAACTTGCAACTTGCCCAGCGCATGGTTAATGCTGGCTTGGGCATTTATTTGGATTTCCATTACAGTGATACCTGGGCTGACCCTTCTCATCAGGTAATTAATATATATATATATTAGTTGAAAGCTGGTTTGGATATGTACTAATTTATTTTTAGACCACGCCGACCGGATGGTCAACCACGAGTCTTGCCACTCTTAAAACTCAGGTGTATAACTATACCAAGACTATTTGCAATTCGTTTCATTCCAACGGAATTCCGTTAGAGATCATTTCGATTGGCAACGAGATTCGGGCTGGCTTGCTTTGGCCATTAGGCACGACCAGTTCGTATTCCAACATTGCCAGCATTCTTAAATCCGCATCTCAGGGAGTCAGGGATTCGAACCTGGGCACGACTCCCAAGATTTTGATTCATCTCGATAACGGATGGAGCTGGTCAGAGCAATCATATTTTTATTCCACCGTGCTTGGTCAGGGCACATTGGCCAGTTCAGATTTTGACTTGATTGGCGTGTCCTATTATCCTTTTTACGGATCATCTGCCACATTGGCGGCATTAAATACTTCGTTACATAATCTATACAGCACGTATGGCAAGCCCACGTTGGTGGTGGAAACTGATTGGCCGTATTCATGCCCCAGTCCGGCTTACACGTTCCCATCCGATCTAACCAGCATCCCGTATTCCGTGGCAGGTCAAACCAGTTTTTTACAAAAAGTGGCAGCCGTGGTTAATTCAGTGACTTCAAATGGTGGATTATTTTATTGGGAGCCAACATGGATTCAAAATGCTGGCCTGGGTTCAAGTTGTGCTGATGACCTGTTGGTGGCACAAAACGGTGTCGCCCGTTCTAGCTTGAGTACGTTTTCGTCTCTTTAAATAAATAAATAAAAAAAAAAATTGGTTACTGGATGTTGACAGAAAAAGTGCCGAATAAGATGTGGTTTTTTTTTTTTTTTTAGTTAAAGAGAATAAATTTTTGTAAAAATTCTTTTGTAGGTATATCATGGTTGCAAAACATCACTTTCAGTAAAAGTATAAAATAATAATAAATTAAATACGACATGTGTTTTATATATTCATTTTATTCATGAACATATTCACATTTTGTTGAATGACTCTTGATAATATCGCATGATTGGTGTACTGCATCTCGCCCGGTTCACGCAAGGCGACGACAGGCCGCCTATCAGTTCGTGTAATAAATTGTTATCGTTAGTTTTATGTATGGTGCTACAGATTAATATATAATAAATCTTTTGACTTTAATAATGTTTTATTTATTTAAAAAAAAAATAAAATAAAATAAACATCCACCACCACACCACAGCTAACATAAAAACAAACAAAAAATAACATATGCAGTACCCAGTCATTTAGGTAAAAAAAAAAAAAAAAACAAAGATAAGCACAACCGATTGGTTATCCGATTTCCGTGAACTTGTTTTTTTTTTTTTTTAAATAAGCTTCAATCCCAGTTTTTTTTTACTTTAAAAAAAAAAAAATCTCCACATTTAAAAGTCTTTTAAACGTCCAAGGTTTTCTCAGCATATCTTCCTATCGTGGCCGCCACGGTTTGAGCTGATCTTTTTTCCAAAGATTTCTTAACCGGATGCTCTGATTGGAAAACTTCTTCCAATTCTTCCAACGTGCGATCATTCGTTTCAACAAAGAAAAAATAAATTGACGCGACCTCGACCAAATCCCAAAACACAAACACCAAATAATAATAATAAGAAATATTTTGAAACGCTGGTCCGGAACCGTATTGAATAACAACCTGTGCCACTTGAGATAAAAATTGGGCCAGGCCGTTACCCTTGGCTCGCATGTCCGTGCGCAATGTTTCCGTGATGTACATGGCTTGCAACGGCGTCCAACCGAATGAGAAAATGGTACCGAAAATGTAAACGAACACGATCGATGTGTTCGTAAGAGACTTGTTTTTTAATTCAACACCGTATTTCGTGGTGGCCATGATGATGGCAAAACAGATTGAAAAGCAAATGCCGGTATAAATCAACATGGGCCTGCGGCCAACGCGATCGGTAAACAATGAACCTACAACTGATGCGATCCAAGAAATAACAGGGAAAATGCCGTTCAACAATAACTTGGTCTTCTCGTTCGTAATGCCGGACGTTTCCATCATGACAGGTAAGTAATACGACGACAATGAGTTGCCGGACAACTGGCCAAACACTGCCATCAACATGGCACATCGGGAACGAACGCGGGCCGATCTGGTTCTAAACAATGGCCGGTAATCCCACCATTTAAGATCATTATGTGACGCTTCCGCTTCGGCACTCATCTCTGCCAATTCCAAAAGCACGATTGGATGGCTTGGATTACCCTCGCCATGATATTTGGTCAAGACGGCATGCGCATCAGCGGTTCGATCCCTAGCGATCAACCAACGCGGAGATTCCGGAATGAACCAAACAAACAATACAACAATAACGGATGAAATCAGTTGACACCAAAGCGGAATGCGGAACGCCATTGGCCCGTCAATGTTTGCGCATCCATACGCTACCCATGAAGCCAAGATTGAACCTAACCACCAACAGGTGTTGTACAAACTTGTCAACGGGCCACGCCATTGCGGGTGCGCCATCTCGGTTGCGTAACATGGCGCCGAAATGCCACAAAAATTGACACCAAACCCAAGCAGGAAGCGGCCAACCAAAAACATTGCCCGATTAACGGACGGAGCCATGATGCAGGTACCAATAATAATGATAGACGAACCGGTAAACATGCCCCACCGCCTGCCAAACCTGTCGTTCACGGGGCCGGCAATGAATGAAGCGGGCACGGAACCAATATTGTAGATTGCGAATGTCAAACCGGTGGACGAGCCAGCAGAAGTCCTGAATACTGTTAGCAAATGCATAATATATATATTATTGAATTTAAGAATTATCTTACATTCCGAAAAAATCTTGATAAGCAGTCATGGCATTGATGGAACCCATGAGCGAGCCATCGTAACCATTCAAGGCACTGCACAAATAAGACACGACAAGCACAGCGTACAACCTAAACATGGAAGCCGTCCATGGAGATTGCTTTTCGTTCTCCGAGTCCTGATGAAGCGCCAGGCCAGGCACATGCGTGTCCACGTTCTCGAGCTGGAAGTCGTCCAGGCCGGCCTTTTCGGTCTTGTTGTCGGCCCCTTGTTGCAGATTCGACATTTGTATGACTGACTATGTTGTGGAATTTATTTTTTTTTTTTTTTTTTTTTTTTTCGAAACAACAGCAACCAAGGCCTGTCATATATAGCTGGACAATGACAGCCGTATAACACCAAACTGAGATCTGAGGGCCATACAATGGGGAATGGACATCCCCGCAAAATAGAAAACAAAAAAAAAAAAAAGCCAAAAGAGAAGGGGAAATTAGGCGCTAAGCGCTTCGGAAAGGAACGAGAGACAGGACAAGCATTGCGTGGATGCAATCAATGTTCTGATAAAGAAAAAAAAAAAAAAACACCCCCCGCTGCTGCCCCGCTGTGTGCCCTGCTTTGCATTCAATCAAAATAAACTGGCCGAGCCAATTTTGCCCAACTGACCACAATGACTGCCATTACTGCTGCCACAGAAAAATATACAATTAGTAGATTTATGGTTTATTTGTCGCATGAACCAAACCAGGCCACCTGCAATTCATTCTTCACGATAATTATTTTGCGCCCCCGCATTTGGGCTAGAACAAACCCCTCGGTTGCTTACACGAACTCCACATTGAGTTGGCAACTATGTCAAAAGGTCTTGCGACATGGTTGGGTTTGAAATTTTTTTTTTTTTTTTAATTGGTTTGTTTGTTTGTTTTTATTGGTTTTTTGCGGTTTTTTGTTTTCTTCATCACGTACTTGTTGTTGTACATCCTAGTAGTCGTGATGTTTTGTTGAGGCCGCAACGCGGGTGGGGGTGATTTTTCTGCCGGCCAGCCTTCCCCCGGCATATGCACATGTACGTATTTTGCATTTGAGTTTGCATGTTTTATAGATATATTGTACAGTGTACTAATAATGGAACGCGTGACTTCTTGTTTGCACCAAAGGAGCGAGCTAAAATAAAAAAAACCACTAATGCGGCCCTGCACAACATGCATATTAGCCGCAACCAGAAACTCTTGCCTGGTTTTTCTTCACGCCAACAACGATGTACAAGACGCCGTAGCAGGTCAATATTACCGTTTCAACAAGCGCATACGGAATTGGTACACGTGGACAGAATATAATTTTGTCAAATTGTTTCACATTTAGAAAAAAAACTAACTGAATACGCTGCATGCAGTAACATGTATTAATGTTTATTCCTGTATGCATGTGTTTCTCTTTAAACGCAAGCGCCCTCAACGTTTGCCGTTCTCCACATCTTGGCCAAACCTAATCATGCTGGTAAAATTTTTTTTCTGCGAAATTTCCAACCGTAATCGCAACCGTATCGGAAGACCTCTTTTGTAATTCTTGACCGGATTTTTTGATTGGAAAACTTCTTCCAATTCTTCCAACGTGCGATCCTTGGTTTCGACAAAGCAAAAATTAATTATGCAAACCTCGACAAGATCCCAAAACACAAACACAAGGTAATAATAATACTTGATATTTTGAAACACCGGTCCGGACGCGTACTGCACCGTGACCTGAGCGATTTGAGAAAAGAAATGAGCTAATCCGTTACCTTTGACTCTGGTCTCGGTTCGCAGGCATTCGGCAATGTACATGGCTTGCAACGGCGTCCATCCAAACGAAAAAATAAACCCAAAAATGTAAACAGACGCGATCGACATGTTTGTCAGTGCCGTGTTGTGCAACGAAACACCGTATTTTGTAGTTGCCATGATCACGGCAAAGCAGGCTGAGCAACCTAGTCCGGAATAGATTAATGTGACGACCGGCACGGTCAGTCATGCTCGATCCAATCACGGACGCGATCCAACAAATGACCGGGTAGATGCCGTTCAACATTAACTTGGTCTTCTCGTTCGTAATGCCGGACGTTTCCATCATGACCGGCAAGTAATACGACGACAATGGGTTGCCGGACAACTGACCATACACTGCCATCAACATGGCACACCGGAACCGAACCCGGCCCGATCTCGTGTTTAGCAACGGCCGATAATCCCACCATTTCAAATTATTCTCTGACGCTTCCGCTTCCGCGCGCATCTCTGCAAATTCCAAAAGCACAATCGGATGGTTAGGATTACCTTCACCGTGATATTTGGTCAACACGGCATGTGCATCTGCGGTGCGATCCTTAGCAATCAGCCACCGTGGTGATTCAGGAAGAAACCATACCAAGCTGACCACGATCACTGACGAGCAAATCTGGCACCAAATCGGAATGCGAAATCCCATCGGGACATCAATATTTGCACATGTATACGATACCCAAGATGCCAAGATCGAACCCAAGTACCAACAGGTGTTGTACAAACTGGTCAACGTTCCTCGCCATTGCGGGTGTGCCAATTCAGACGCATAGCATGGCGCAGAAATGCCACAAAAATTAACTTTAAACCCAAGAAGGAACCGGCCGATCAAAAACATGGCCTTGTTAACAGACGGGGCTTGAATTCAGGTGCCAATAATAATTATTGTCGAACCAGTAAACATGCCCCAATGTCTGCCAAACCGGTCATTGACCGGACCAGCTACAAACGAAGCTGGCACGCATCTAATAATATAAATCGCAAACGTGAGACCTGTAGACGATCCTTTTGATTTCCTACTCATGTTATTAGCTTTTCATTTATATATATATATATATATAATAAAAATTGATCATTATTTACATTCCAAAATAAGTTTGGTACGATGACATGGCATTAATCGAACCCATGAGCGAACCATCATACTCATTCAACGCACTGCATATATATGAAACGGCAATAACAGCATAAAGCCGAAACATACTGAGTCCATGGTGACAATTTTTGATTCACAATGCCACCGTGAATAGTAAAATCACCTTGAACCTGAGTATCAACATGTTCTAATTGATCATATTCATCAACCTCAGGTTTTTCGTTCTTTGCTTGATCCATGATTATTTTAAAAAAAAATCAATAAATAAATAAACGAACTAACAAACAAACAGTTTCAATAAAACATAAAATTTGGAAACACAGAATGCTTTAATATTAAATATATATAGTATTGTCTTGCCCATATCAATATGCTCCTTCCTGTTTACTCTAAGCGAGCATGATGTACATGGTGACAACCCCGCACGATGATCATTTGCATCCATAATACTTATCATTAACGCAAAAAATGCATTATGCTCATGTTCAAGAGTAAAAATTGGTATCTATTTTGTAAGCTGAGATGATTGTCATCCCGCATTCATCGTCTTACACGCACCACGGTCTTGGCCAGATATTTTTCATGAAATATATAAACAGATGCATGACAAATCATGAATATCAAAATAATATTTGTTACATGGTAATAAATCTATCCAGTCATTATATATATATATATATAATATGTTACGACATAATGATGTAGGACTAGGTATTCAATATCGTGGCAGAACAAAACCACTGAAGTGAATTGATTATCAAATCCGAAACGAGGTTTCTGAAAATTCAAGAATAACAAATGCTCAGCATTTCCATCCCGCAGTCAGGAAACTGCCGATACGAGACTGTTCAACATCTATCTGTACTGCAAAACAGTTAAACGGAACATAAGCCTGAGTACTGTGCCTGCAATTAGTTACCCTGCCCACACCCACGATCCTGCAACGCTTGGCTTTCCGTATTAAATCTATTACCCCACCTCAGCCATGCGAGGGGTTAAGCGCTAAGCGCACCCTGCTTCAGCTGCTGTTCAGGCCTCCAAGCCTTTGGAGTCGCGGGCCGTATTAAACCGCCATGGCAATGACGACGGCCGTGGTTGTGCATCATATAAAGGAAGCATCGCTCCAATTGTTCATCCCCATGCCCTCCTCACCCAACTTTCGTCATGGTTCAATTCACAGACATTGAGAATCCTGCCGTGACTCAGCGAAACAGGCTGCCTACTCGTGCGTATGCGATTCCGTCCACGTCGGTGTTGCTCAACGGCAAATGGAACTTTTTATACGCCTTGTCTCCCAAGCTGGCGCCCTTGCAGTCTGCCGTTGCCGACCATCACTGGCACTCGGTTCAGGTGCCTGGCCATTGGCAGTTGCAAGGGTTCGGCCGGCCTCATTACACAAACAAGATCTATCCGTTCCCTGTCGACCCGCCGTTTGTGCCGTCGGAAAATCCGACCGGCGTGTACGAGCGCAAGTTCAAGATCCCGCCGTCGTGGCCTGCCGGATCGCAAATTCGAATCAGGTTTGATGGTGTCGATAGTGCCTACCATGTTCTTGTCAACGGCAAGGACGTTGGATTCAGCAAAGGTTCTCGAAACTCGGCAGAGTATGATATTACGGACGTGGTCGAACTCAACGGAGAGAACACGGTCAGGGTGTACGTGTACCAATGGTCCGATGCGTCGTACATCGAAGATCAGGATCAGTGGTGGCTTTCCGGTACGGTTAAATCAATTTATTTATCTTTTTAAGATTGACCCATCATAGCTAATGTCGTATGATTTTTTTAGGAATCTTCCGTGACGTCACGTTGTTGGCATTCAACCCTGCTGGTCACATTGAAGACTTTTATGTCGTGTCCAAGCTCTCGGGCAATGATGCTGAATTGGAATTTACAATTACCACTGCTCGTCTTCAAAAAAAATCTTCAATTGCGGTGGAGATTGAACACGATGGCTTGTCATATCATGCCAAGGTTGATGTTGACCCAACTTCGCCAGAAGGTCATGGTATTATTTCAATTCCTTCCCCAAAGCTTTGGACTGCTGAAACTCCAAATTTGTACAATCTTACGGTCAGTCTGTTGCCTAGCCGTTCTGGTAATCAAATTCACACGATTGAGCAAAAATACGGTATTCGTGAGGTCAAGCTTGAGAACGGAAACATCAAGGTTAACGGCACGGCGGTTCAGTTCCGTGGCGTGAACAGGCACGATCATCATCCTGATTTGGGTCGTGCTGTGCCTCTTGATTACATTAAACGAGATTTGTTGTTAATGAAATCTTACAACATTAACGCCGTTCGTTGTTCTCATTATCCCAACGAACCCAAGTTTTATGATCTCTGTGACGAGCTCGGATTGTGGGTTATTGAAGAGGCAGACTTGGAATGCCATGGATTTTATGAGCTTATATCGATCTCAGAGGACCTGCCTGATCGGCTGGACAGCGTAATTGATCGTTCCGTCAAGTTTTTGTCTGACAATCCAGAATGGAAGGCGGCTTATCTTGACCGTGCTAGTCAAATGGTGTTGCGTGATCGAAACCATGCGTCTGTTATTATTTGGTCACTTGGGAACGAGTCATTTTATGGTAGCAATCATGCCGCCATGTATCACCTGATTAAGGAAATTGACCCCAGCAGGCTTATTCATTACGAGGGAGACCAGAAAGCTGAAACTACTGACATGTTCAGTGTCATGTATCCATCTTTTGAACGTTTACAAGAATTTGTTGATAAAAGTGGTGACAAGTTCGACAAGCCATTGATTCTTTGCGAATACGCTCATGCCATGGGCAACGGTCCTGGCGGATTGCCAGAATATATTGATTTTTTCCGTAAGCATCGCAGCTTGCAAGGTGGATTTGTATGGGAATGGGCAAACCATGGCTTACGAACCACTACCGAAGACGGTATTGAATATTTCGGTTACGGTGGTGATTTTGGAGAGTATCCTCACGATGGCACTTTTGTCTTTGACGGTCTTCTTTTCTCTGACCATACTCCCAATCCTGGCTTGGTGGCGGTCAAGAAGGCTTACGAACCGGTCGCGGTTACCATTAAGGGTGATGACAGCTTGCAAGTCACAAATTACTTTGATTATGTTAATCTTGATGGTCTCGTGGCCAAGTGGCATGTTTCACAATTTTCGTCTGCAAAGTAAGTTTTTTTTTATTTTTTTTTTTTTTTTTAAAAGAAAATCGAAAACTAATATGATTCAAACAGAGATCGTTCGAATCAGATTCTTGACTCTGGCGTGCTTGAACTTCCACAGATTGCCGCCGGCAAGACCGCCTCAATCCCTGTTCCGAAGTTTAAGATTGACAACGCGATCGGTGAGATTTGGCTGACGGTTGAGTTTTTGCTCAAGAATGACGCCGCTTGGGCAGATGCTGGTCATGAAGTAGCCTGGGCTCAATTTCAGATTGCAAACGTGCCATCAACCGTGGCGCGCGTGCCTGAGGCCCTGGTATCTATTGGCTCGTCTGTTGATGACACGCCGGCAAGATTTGCGATCGATAGTCCGTCGTTTAAGTTTGAGTTTAACAAGCACACCGCCAGGATTTCGTCTTGGGAGGTTGATGGTGTCAAGGTGTTGACACCGCAGAGCAATCTTCTGACGTTTTGGAGGGCCACGATTGACAACGATGGGCCGGTCGATGCGCCATATTGGAAGCGATTCGGATTTGATCATTTGTTTAACCGGGCTAGCAATGTCGAAATCATCACCTCCGGCAACGGCAACCTGTTAACCATTTCGGCCTTAACTGAGATCGCGCCTGCAATTCTGGGATGGAAATTTGCGGCCGAGGTCACGTACACTTTTGTTAACTCGCGTACGTTGAAGATTAATACCAAGTTGACACCAAAATATCTTTTGCCGACGTTGCTGCCGCAATACATTCCACGAATTGGATGGGAGTTTTCGCTTTCGGATGACGTGACGGCTAAGGGCAAAGGCACGGTGTCATGGTTCGGCAAAGGTCCGGGCGAGTCGTATGCTGATAAGCACTACGCTGCCCGGGTCGGCGTGTTTGAAAAAGCTATTGACGAATTGGACACACAGTATGAAGTGCCTCAGGAGAACGGCAATCATTTGGGTACCAGATGGGCACACATTGCAGCAGCACCTGGCAAGCCTGGCTTGGTGGTCAGGGCCAGTGATCATTTCGGCTTGAAAGTTTCCAACAAGATTGCCGGTCTTGATGACGCCAAGCATCCGCATGAGATCGTGCCCAGTGCGGATTACATTTTGCGAGTCGATCATGCCCAGCATGGTGTTGGGACCGAGGCATGCGGGCCAGGTGTATTGGAGGCTTACAAATTGAAGACCATCAAAAGTGGATGGCAATTCGAGGTCGAGCTGTCGGTAGAAAATTAAGGAAATAGAAAAAAAAAAATCTTGCTGTGCAGGTTTTTAAATTGCGATGAGATGCGATGCGATAGAGTTTGTACGTTATATAGATGGAGAATTATATATTGTGGGTTTATGGGGGACATTTAAGTTGGAAGGTATACATGATAAATACAAAAAAATAAATTTAGTCTCCAACTGATGAACACTTAACGTATATATTTTGTCTATTTAGAAATAAAAAAAATCGAACACTGTGTAGTGATTGGTTGTACGAAATTGAAAATATTAATATGTGCAAGTACGTAGTTGTAATTTGCAGCGTTAACGCTAGCGGTTGTTCCCGTGGGATCCGTTAAGGATGAAACCGGTGCACCGTTCAAAAAAATCTTACCCGGATGATATAAGTGCATCACCGGAATAGCCAATGATACATATTTCAAATAGTAGGGGTTGATTGATTGATTGATGAACTTTTATTGACGGAGCCTGACGCTACTTCATAAACTAACTGCAAAAACAACAGTGCAAACCATTTTGAAAACAAAACATGTGGCACCCTTTTCAGTATAAAATTCTAATAAGCAATTAAAACAGAATAAGAGAAATGACCAATGGCGTGCTACTTGTTGCCCTATGATCGATCACAAGGCTAAGAGAAAGGCGTGCCTAGCAAGTGTGTGTGACGGCATCAATTGCGCCCACACGAGCATTCTAATTGGCGACCTGTAAAGCCGAATATTTGATAGTGGACACGGAAGTGGCCATGCCCAGTGCGAAGCACAGCTGGACTAACCGGCTAAGCATAAGTACAAACGAGGTACACAAATCAAGACGATAAGATACCGCAAGGCTTTCTTTGCCTGAGATTGTTTGATGACAAGTCGTGACCAATGGTTGCGTACGTATAATTTATGAGTCAGAATCCTAATTTAATTTTATTTTATTTTATATTTGTTTTGCGGGTGCTTGAATTAGTAACGTAATTTGGCCTGTGGAGGAAATATGCGTTGCGGTCTACATTATAATAAATAAATACTCGTAAAATTTCTCGGATGTTTGTTGTTTCCGTTGCCGGGCTTTATTTAATTTGGCAGGGGCCGATTATACGGTTTCGCAAACCCGAATATCACTAAGCCCAATGCGGTTAGTAATACGAAGGTACAAACCTTATCCCGAAGGACATGAACGCATCAGCAATATTGTGTGGTCAGCAGCAAGTTTTAAAAAAAGCCCATTGTTCCAACACAAAGTGAAAGTGGCGGGAATTATCTTCACGGCTAAAATACATAGTTATATATATTATATAAATATATTAGTACTCTAGTTTATATTTTTATACATATCTACGTCTATCGGTCCTTTCAATTGTTGTTGTTGTTGTTGTGTTTTTTTTTTTTTTAGTTCCCATGCATCATGAGCCTTTCGGTTAAAAGCATTGAGTCCGAGAAAAAACAAAACTCCTTGGCCGACGAACCAACTAGTTCATCCGAGGTTTCGTCATCCGAAAAGCAACATGATCGCGATAACAGCACGATTGTGAAAATTCACAACGATAAAAAGTCTAAAAAGGGAAAAGGCAAAGAAAAAGAAAAAGAAGACGTGGACGTGTTTGCACATCTGCCTGAACATGAAGCCTCCATTTTGCGGTCTCAGGTCGATGTCAAGCCTTCTAAGGCATCTTTTTTCAGCATGTACCGGTATGCCACGTCGTTTGACGTTGCCATTCTCGTGTTTGGCAACTTGTGTTCCATCATTTCTGGCGCGCTGTTACCAACCATGACTGTCGTGTTTGGCAAGCTCACGCAAACATTCACAAATTATTTTGCGTATGGAGGTGACCCTAATAAGTTTCAAAGCGATATTAATCATTTCACGCTTTATTTTGTTTACCTCGGAATTGCAGAAATTGTGTTTACCGTGGTTGAGACGTATATTCATATTGAACGGGGTGAAGTCCTTGTCGGCAGAATCAGGCAGGAATATCTGGCCGCCACGTTGCGACAGAACATTGGTTATTTTGATAAGCTTGGTTCAGGCGAAATCACTTCCAGAATTACTGCTGATACCAACCTTGTGCAAGAAGGCATGTCTGAGAAAGTTGGATTGTGCGTGACCAGTCTGGCCACTTTTGTTGCCGCGTTCGTAATTGGGTTTATTAAATCATGGAAGCTCACGTTGATTTTAACTTCCATTGTGGTTGCCATCGTGCTTACCATGGGCGTGTTATCCTCGTTCATGATTAAGTTTTCTATTCGCTCGCTTGATGGTTATTCAGTAGGTGGCACTTTAGCTGAAGAAGTCTTTTCTTCGGTTCGAAACGTTCAAGCGTTTGGAGTGCAAGATCGTTTGGCACAAGATTATGACAAGTATCTGGCCATTACTGAAAAGTGGGGTAGTCTTCAAGGCGCAACCCTGGTATGTTTTTTTTTTTTTCTTGATTTGAACGCGTACCCAAGATATTAACCATTCTTTTTAAACTTAGGGTATTATGCTTGGTGCGTTATGGTTTTTCATATATAACGATTACGCTCTTGGGTTTTGGCAAGGATCACGATTTATGGTGACCGGTGATGTTGACGTTAGTGACATTATCGCTGTTTTGATGTCATTGCTTATCGGTGCTTTCTCTCTTGGTCAAATTGCACCTAACGTCAAAAGCATTACTAATGGAATTTCGGCAGCGGCCAACATCTTTGCCACGATTGATCGTACGTCAATCATTGATGCAACTACGGATGAAGGTGAAGTTCTTGAATCCGTTAAAGGTGATATTGAGTTGCAAGACGTTAAATTCATTTATCCTTCACGTCCGGACGTGACCGTGCTTGAACATATGAGCCTCAAAATTCCTGCCGGCAGCACAGTGGCCCTAGTTGGCGCGTCGGGTTCGGGCAAGAGCACAATCATTGGATTGGTTGAACGGTTTTATCTGCCCCTGGCTGGAGTTGTCACGCTTGACGGCAAGGACCTTTCGACTTTAAACACGCGTTGGCTTCGTCACAACATTTCTTTAGTTTCACAAGAGCCAACTCTGTTTGCGTGTTCGATTTATGAAAATATTCAGCATGGCCTGATTGGCACACCACATGAGCATGCTTCAGAGGAAGAAAAACGGAAACTTGTGATTGCTGCTTGCGAATCAGCTAATGCTTGGGATTTTATTCAAACGCTCCCTGAAGGACTCGATACGAACGTTGGCGAGCGAGGATTTTTAATGTCAGGTGGTCAAAAGCAGCGTATTGCGATCGCTCGAGCCATAGTATCAAATCCAAAGATCCTTTTGCTTGATGAGGCAACGTCCGCGCTTGACACGAAGAGTGAAGGTATCGTTCAAGATGCTTTGGACAAGGCTTCAAAGAAGCGAACCACGATCGTAATCGCGCACAGGTTGTCTACCATCAAAGATGCTGATTTGATTGTGGTCATGTCCAAGGGTGTTATTGTTGAGCAGGGCACGCATAACGAGCTTTTGGACAAGCAAGGAATGTATTACGAACTTGTTGAGGCGCAAAAGATTGAAAAGCTCAAGAAGCCTGCTGGTGATGAAAATGTCGACGACGACGTTGCTAGCGATGGCAAGATGGAATACCGTGAAGATACAAACATTCTTGACATTACTCGGACCAAGACCAGGCAATCAGTTTCCAGTCTTGTTGTTAAGGACAGAAAATTACCTGAGAAGAAAACTTATACGGTTTGGAGTTCGATTAAGATGTTGGCAAATTTGGGTACGCCTGAACGTCATTTCACGATATTGGGTGCTGCTAGTGCAGTTATTAACGGCCTGGCGTATCCGACGCAGTCAGTCTTTTTTGCAAAATGTGTAACTGCGTTTCAATATCCGCCTGAGTTTTTCGGGAAAATGCGGGCTCAGGTGAACTTGTACGCCGGCTTATTTTTCATGCTTGCGTTTGTGGAAGGCGTTGCTTACATTTTCACGATTTCGGTTCTTAGTTACACTGGTCAAAAATTGGTACGACGGATTCGGTATCAGTCATTCCGTCAAATGCTGCGTCAAGATATTAGTTATTTTGATCGTGAAGAGAACACGACAGGTGTACTCACGTCCACGTTATCCAAGGATGCGCAGTCCGTGGAAGGCTTAAGTGGTGCCACGTTGGGCCAAATTTTGAATTCCTCTGTGACCTTAATTGCGGGCTTGATTCTTTCCATTGCGGTTGCCTGGAAGTTGGCCCTGGTTTGCACTGCCTGCATGCCGATCCTGGTCGGTTGCGGCTTTCTTCGGTTTTGGTTGTTGGCCCAGTTTCAGAATCGGGCTAAGAAAGCATACGAAAAGACGGCATCGTACGCTTGTGAGGCAACGTCTGCGATTCGCACGGTCGCGTCTTTGACTCGTGAGGACAACGTGTTGCAGAGTTACAAGGTCGCCATTGAGAGTCAGGTCAGCAGAAGCAGGGTGTCTACAGTTCGGTCGTCGTTCTTATACGGCTTAGGACAGGGCTTAACGTTTTTTATCATGGCGTTGGGATTTTGGTATGGTTCAACGTTACTCAAGGTTGGCGAGTACTCGTCCGATCAGTTTTTCATCACGTTTATCTCCGTCGTGTTTGGTTCACAATCTGCCGGCACGGTATTCTCGTTTGCACCCGATATGGGCAAGGCCAAGCAGGCAGCTCAAAATATTCATGCCTTGTTTGATTCATTACCGGAAGTTGATGCCTGGTCGAACGATGGCATCGCACCTAAGGACGTGCAAGGAAATATCGAGTTTCGCGACATTCATTTCCGATACCCGACCCGACCTGAGGTTCCGGTTTTGAGAGGATTAAACTTGTCAATTAAGAAGGGACAATACGTTGCGCTCGTGGGATCGTCAGGTTGTGGCAAGAGCACGACGATTGGATTGATTGAATCATTTTATTTGCCATTGGCGGGCAAGATCTTGCTTGATGGTCAAGACATTCGAGAACTAAACGTGAACGAATACCGAAGTCATCTCGCGCTCGTGCAGCAGGAACCGGTATTGTATGCGGGATCGATTCGGTATAACATTAAGCTAGGCACGCCCAGGGACGTAACTGATGAAGAAATTTTTGCCGTGTGCAGGCAAGCAAACATTCATGATTTTATAATTTCATTACCTGATGGTTACGACACACTGTGCGGATCCAAAGGCTCGTTATTATCTGGTGGTCAAAAGCAAAGAGTGGCCATCGCGCGAGCGTTGATTCGTGAACCAAAAGTTTTGCTGCTTGATGAGGCCACGTCAGCATTGGATTCGGAATCAGAAAAAATTGTGCAAGAGGCATTAGATAAGGCAGCAAAAGGCAGGACCACGATTGCGGTTGCTCATCGTTTATCCACGATTCAAAATGTACGTTATATATATGTTTAATTTTTTTTTTTTTTGCATTTCAGGCTAACTTTTTTAGGCTGATGTGATTTATGTTTTCGAAGACGGCAAAGTTCTCGAATCTGGAACACATCAAGAACTTTTGTCAAACAGGTCAAAATATTATGAATTAGTTCAACTTCAAGCTTTGGAACGTAATTAAAAAATGAAAGTGATGGAATCTCTAACGAATTAAATTTTTTTTTATTTTTTGTTTTATTTATTTTATTGTATGTACTCTGGAGAAGCATGTTTGTTTATTAAGCATTTTTTTTTTATTTAAAGTATTATAGTGATTTATATACTGTTAAATATCTATTGCGAAGAATATTAAAAGCAATGATACGTGCAAACAATTTACTGAAAGCCTTGTAAGAAAAAGTAAATATCACGAAGCAAAAAAAAAAATTTCAAATTTGCAATCCTTCACGGGACGTGAGATGTATGGATGGACAAGTGGATATTCTTTGTCGTTTTTTTTTTTTTATTCACCGAGTGAGACGCCGTATTCTAACATTACGTCCGCCACTTTAACAGTCTTAATATCGGCCACCTTTTTTTTTTTGTTGAGTTCATTATTAAGTCCCACAATGTCCACAAAAAAAAAAAAGATATAAAAATATGAATGATTGCTTACCATGCCAAGTAATCCTAGACTGATATCTCTAATTTCGTTATAAGACTTTAAATATTTAATATGTTGCTTGATGGTTAACGCATGATCACGACGTTGTAATTTGATTAACGAATTAGCGTATTCGTTTTGCAGGTCAGCTAATTCGTTTTGCTTTTGTGAAATGCGAGTCCGGATTTGTTCGTCCTGTTATATTCATTAAATAGAATTAAATAGAATAAATTTTGGCTCCAGTTTTTTTTTTTTTTTTAATTTTATTTAGGCCAGATTATGCTTACTGGGTGAAACTAACCTTTTGCTGAGCGGCAGAAACAAATGGTGATGTCACTGGAGGATCGTTATGATCATCACCATGCACGTCAGGACTCGTTTCAGTAACGGCTTGACCAGCAATCGGGGTCGTCGTAATGACAGTCTCAATGGCATCTTCAGCAGCAAAGGTATCATTAGAATTCACAGTTTCCTGATTTGCATCAGGTATTGCCAATTCGTCAGGTTGCATGGTCATGCTTGATGAGCCGTCGAGTTGGAGATCTGACCGTGCCGTTGATATTGTGCCTGCGACCAGGTTGGTTGTGCAATCTTGATCGTTAGGTACGGCATGACAGATGCTTGCAAGTTCGACCGAGTCATCAAAACTTGCTGTTCGTGAAAAATCATTGACTGAATCGATGTCTTGATCTGGGCATGCATTGTTATCCGGCATGCAGTTGGCAGTTTGCACGAGACCTTCGTGGTCAATAATAATGGTATCTTCCAATTTTGCTATTTCAGGTTCTAAATCCCCTACAAATTCAAACTGACTAATAGTTGAAATATTCACTTTGTCTTCCTGCTGCAGTGGTTCGTCAGGTTGGGTTGGTTCAAACAAGCAATCCGACCCATTCTTGTCCGGTTTAACTTCATCAAGACCGGTGACTTCTAAATCTTGTAAATTTTCAATTGTATGTTGGGACATGTCTTTGTTGGTCTTCTCTTTTATTTAAAAAAATATTTTGATTGTGCTCTTTTTAATTAGAAATAAGCTTCGATTGTGGGCTGAATGTTTATCTTAACGTGTTTAACACGTTGGGATTATTTACTGAAGCAAGCGCGATCGCGTTTAAACCTTTTTTTTTTTAAAACTTGATTTTTGAATAAAGAATTAAAAAAAAATAAACAAACAACTAAAACGAGTTTGATATTATTTTTTATATTGATTTTCACAAATGCATTATATACTATAGGTTTTTATTTTATTATTATATTGGGTTTTTTTAGGTCAGGTGATGAGTGAACGTCCTGACAAGTCCCAATTGGAAGGTTCAAGTCGCCGTCATCGACATCGTGACCATTATGACGCCCGGGATGGACACAGGCATCACCATCACCATCATGCTCAGCATGATGGTGGCAAGAAAAAACCAGTTGACGGGAAAGATGTTTATTTGAACCGGACGTCGACACATGACAACAACAACAATAATTATAATAATAATAAGCACAACAACAATAACCATAGTGTTGATGGTGATATTAACAATACCAATACCAATGACGTTGAAGATGACCATGACGTTCATAAACATGAACGTGACCATCGCATGCCTGCGGTCGTGATTCCAGATCCGGTTCGGTTTTTAATATTATTAGGTTCCATGCTTCGATTGTAAGAACAGATCTTTTTTTTTTTTGGTTTTCTGTCGTCAGGAAGAATTACGAAATCTCATGTTGAAGTTTTTTTTTTTTTTAGGCCACAGTTTAGTGTCGGGTCTGCGTTGGTATACTTGTCCAGATATAAATATTACGTGAAAAATATCAAGGATGCGAGTCTTGATCCACAACTGGAACCATACGTATGTTGAATTTTTAATTAGACTGAGTATCAGGCTAATTTAGAAAAAAAAAAAAACTTGCTCGCAGACATTGAGCATTGTGTGCCTGAGCCTGGCTTGCAAGATCACGGAATGCAGCCGGCGGCCTCGCGAACTGGTCGTGCCGTCATACCACATGCTGCATGCCGGCAAACAAATCAAGATCCCATCCGCCGAGTATGACGCTATGCGGGCCGGCATCGTGCATGCCGAACTCGTGCTTTTGCG
This sequence comes from Lipomyces japonicus, assembly GCF_038497905.1. Lineage (NCBI taxonomy): Eukaryota > Fungi > Ascomycota > Lipomycetes > Lipomycetales > Lipomycetaceae > Lipomyces > Lipomyces japonicus. The sequence goes on along the minus strand of NW_027117818.1, from coordinate 124,606 downwards.
CGTGCTCGGTTACTCGCCTCAGGAACGCCTGTTGCTGCCGGCCGTGTTTGAAGTCGCGCTCGATCGCGGCGTGATTGGCAACGTGGCCGGCGTGGCCGAATTGCAAGACATTGCGTCCGCAGCATGGCACACGACGATGACGACGACGACGACAACAACAACAACAAAAAATAGTCATGGCAAAACTGCGGTGGCGGCCGCGGCCGAGTACGGCATCGTGAGCATGAGCCAGACCGCGATCGGCGCGTGCGTGCACAAGTGGATGATCACATGGGCGCAGCGTCATGACTTGCTTGCCGGGTCATCATCTGGTGTTATCGCCGCGGCATGCGTTTTTTTGGCCATGGAGGAACTGGGCATGAATTCAGACATGCGTTTCTGGGTCGAATACGTGGTTCAGGATGGCTTGGACGTGAACGGCTTGGCCTACGACGATGCGCAGCAGCGGACGATGAAGTTAATCAAGCAATTGAAACAAAAAAGCACAACAAAGTTGAATGAATGAAAAATGGCATTTTTTTCGATCCTTAATAATGTACAATAATTTAAACACAAACCGCCAATTAAAGAAATAAAAAGCAAGTTCCACCCAATATACTCCGTAGTTTCCAAACATGCAAAATATGGAAAAAAAAAAAAAAAAAGGAAAAACACGTAACCCCACCATTATGTTAATAGTACATTCTCAAGATGGCAAACGAAATGTTAATAATAATGCCGGCAATGATGGCCATTTGCTGCCGCTTGCTAAACATGCTTCCTTCACGAAGGAAAAATAATGCAATAAATCCGAGGAAAAACCCAACCACGGTACCGAATAATAAATCTTCATACACGCCAACCGGACTGCCATCTGGTAACGTGTCCTGAGCGGTAGCGCCTTCGTTCATCCATCGTTCTTCTAATTGCCTTGTCGCGTCGTCATGTTCTAAATCCAAGCTATTGCTAATGACGTTGTTGTTGGTGTTGCTCGCAGTAGTCGTCGTCGTATTACTATTACTATTATTATTATTATTCAAGCCACCATGTAATCGGTTGAATTGAATTCGCAATTGGGCAATATCTTGCTCTGAGAAGCCAGCTGATCGCAGCCGATCGAATCCTATAGGCTGTGGGAGGGTGGATGGCGCCGGTTGAACCTGGAATGGGTTAGTCAATCAGTACTAAAGGCAGCAAGCTGAAAATTTAAATATTGCGTACGCCGGTATCAAATTCGAGTGCCAACTCGACGTCGGATAATGCATCGCCAACCGAACAATTTAACCACAAGACCACCGGTTCCGATGCCGTGGCTTGGTCATTATTATTACCACCACTGCCACCATCACTACCATCACTACCACCATGATTATAATTATTATTAATTTTCCCTCCTTGTTGATGCTGCTGACGCAAGTTATCAATGATTAAGGCCAGGTCGTCCGCATCTGGCAAAACCCTGCCGGCATAAATCAACCTCAGCCGCCGGCGGGCCGTGTCGGCCGGTCGCAACTTGCGTACCTGCTTCTTTAACGCTGCCACGGGCAGTCGCGTGCCGGGACTGGGTAACGGCAAGTTTAGATCCGGAATCGTGGTTTTTGAAAACCTGATGCCGATTGAACCCATTGTCGGATTTTGGACCTGGAATGTGTAAGGTAGATGGGTAATTGAATAAAACTATCCGGCCATTAGTTAGTTAATAACTCATTAATTAAATTACATAATTCGTGACCAAGCAGCACATGCATTGCACCGCCATACCAATGGCTTGTTTTCCCCGGCCTCAAGTGGCGGTGCGGGAGCAGACAGCCGAGCAGTTAGTTACCCGCCTCGGTTCCCCACAAATCGATTTATTTCATCGTTCTCGGGCAAAAGTTCAAGTGGCCCCACGTTTTTTCTTTTTTTCCATTAGTTTATATAAGTCCAGTTTCCGAATTTTTTTTTTTCATTTTCTTGTTGCTGTTTTGGTTGTTTACAAGTGTATTGTTTAACTGTATTCACGTTCACTTTCACTGTCAATCGTCGTCGGTCCCGTGTGCCCAAGGCCCGTCTCCGCAATCCCCATCCTTCCTCCCCCCCATCCCCCCGTCCGGTGCTAATAATTCAGTAAAGCCACTCATGGCATGGCGGCTAAGCGATAGGTTGGCTGAGAAGATCAATCATTACTCGTCCTTCTCTGCCACCGGCGTTTCTCTTCGTCAAATGGTAAGATGTTTTTTTAAATAAATATACTCGTCACTGTTATGCAAATTTTCAGATTTTTTTCGGCAACCTGTTGGGAGCGCGCGGGATAGTTTTTTGTTTTTTTATTTTTATTTTTATTTTTTTTGGTTGTCAGTGATTCGTCATAGCTAATCACGATGGTCTATAACAGGTCCAATTCGGTCAGCATCCGTCAGCCGGCACGTTATTCCGAGGCGCCCAATTTTTATCCGAGGAACTTCCGATTCGGTTGGCTCATCGGGTCAAGGAATTAAACAATCTTCCCGATGGCTTGTCTGACATGCCATCGATTCAGAAGGTTAGAAACTGGTATGCGCAATCGTTTGAAGAGCTTACCGAATTGCCGCAACCACAAATCCCTGCCGACCTGCGACAGTTGATGTTGGAAGCGCAAAAAAAAAATGGCAATGGCAAGAACGGAACTGGCCGCACGTTGATGGCTAATACGGAAAACCCGTCGTTGGTTGGAGATGACTATCGGCTGTTAAATGATAATAATCATAATAATAATCATCATAATCATCAATATGGCCGTAACAATTATTCTTTTAATAACAATAGACGGCCGAATATTAATAGCCGGCGGTATTTTGTTTTGTTAGACGACAATATCAAATGGACGCCGGAAATTCATGAGTTCAACAAGCGATTTACAAAATGCCTGTCCGTGATCAAGCGCAGGCACGATCCGGTGGTTACGACCGTGGCCCAGGGAATTAATGAGTACAAGCATTCACGGCAACGCATGCAGATTGATTCCTCGATTCAGTCGTTTTTGGATAGGTTTTACATGTCCCGCATCGGCATCAGAATGCTGATCGGCCAGCATATTGCGATTAATGAGGAACCATCACATCCAGATTACGTTGGCGTGATTTGCACGCAAACAAACGTGCGCGAACTAGCACAGGAAGCCATCGAGAACGCGCGGTTTATATGTGAGGATTACTACGGCCTGTTTGATGCTCCCAAGGTGCAGCTCGTGTGCAAGCCAGACTTGAACTTCATGTACGTGCCCGGTCATCTCAGTCACATGTTGTTCGAAACCTTGAAGAACTCGTTGCGGGCCGTGGTGGAGACGCACGGTTCCGAAGCAGAAGAATTCCCGCCCGTGAAGTTGATCGTGGCCGAGGGCAAGGAAGACATCACGATCAAGATTTCGGATGAAGGTGGCGGCGTGCCCAGGAGTGCCATCCCGCTAGTTTGGACGTACATGTACACGACCGTGCAGTCGACCCCGAACTTGGACCCTGATTTTAGCAAGAGTGATTTTAAGGCACCCATGGCTGGGTTTGGTTACGGCTTGCCGTTGTCCCGGTTGTACGCTCGATATTTTGGAGGTGACTTGAAGCTTATCAGCATGGAAGGATATGGTACGGACGTTTATCTTCATCTCAACCGTCTGTCATCAACATCGGAGCCATTGCAATGAACAGGCGCATGGTTTAGAACTTTGCGAAGAGGAAAAAAAAGAACAAGAGAGTTAAATGGGCGTTTTTCGATTTTCGATTTCATGATGCATCATATAGTTTGCCGTTGGAGTCATTGTATTTGGGATTAGGAAATATATATACATGTAGTTATATATAATTATTTGGTTGGTTATGCGCATGAAGTCGGTGGTATAATTTAATCCTTAAAGCAAAAGAGTAACACCATTTGTGCAACGAGTGATGCCCAGTAAAGAAATGGAGTAATGTTTTTTTTTCTTTTTCTTTTTCATTTTTATATGTATGTATGAATGCAAATATATCTAATAGTCTCCAGGGACGGCTAAGAATTTAAAAAAAAAGGTTAGCAGGAATAAACGACATATTCGGAATGCAGGTACACATACGTTCGTCTAATGGAGGATGAGCGTTTCTCTCGTACTTGGAACCTGCTGGAGTTAGTCATTGAACATGGGCCTTTGGTCTCACATAACATACCGCCTGGACGCGATGGGGGAATGTAAGGATCCGGATGCCGATTAGCATCCAACTCTGCCTCCGCGCTTTGCAACAGCACCTATAAGATAAACACATAATGAGCTCTCAATTGACGCGCACGCATTCAAATAACATTCGAAAAACTAACCGTGACTTGCCGTGGGTCGGTCACGTTCTTGTTTGCCTCGAACCTGGCCCGAATCGCCAGGGCCTCGCGGCGCCAGATGTCACGACGCACTGCCCAGTTAAGAGATAATCGCAAGCTGCGTCGATAGATTGAAGACACTTGAGCCAGATGCTCGGTCGATGCCGTGATTGCAGACATGGTAACTAACTTAATTGTCGACGGGGTTCGCAAGAATCACAGGCCGTGTGGAGGTTTTGTCGTTTTTTCACCCAAGTTGCACGGGGCCAGAAACGGTTTCCCGCGTTTGGCGGTTACGGTGCCAAGTGCACAAGCAACGCGGGCATGGGTTCGGAAGCGTGGCCATGACAGCGGCCCGACAGCCAATCATGAAGGCCGAATTCGCTCCATCTGCAAACCTTCGTTGGCTTCGAACTTGACCCTTTTGCCATATTTTAGCTCCTCCTACTTGCTAATCTTTTGCCTTTTTACTCTTTGTCTTCGTTGTTCTTTCCAGTGTTTAACATGTTCAGGACAGTTTCTTCCAGGGTTCTTAGGCAATCTGCCGCGGCCGTCGCTCGCAGATCCGTCTCGTCGTCGGTCGCCGCTACTACCGGCAGACCTGCCGCGTTCAAGGCTCTAGCTGCTACCATCACCAGACCTGCGGTCAACAGATCCGGGTTGTTTCTGTCTGCATCTACCCAGTACATGCTTAGAACATATGGTTAGTCTTTAACGATTAAATCTTTTTATTATTATTTTTTTTTTCTTCGCATTCTTTATACTTACTTTTGCCTTTTGCCAGCTGTCGAGACTGTCAAAGTCCCAGAGTTCTCAGAGTCGCTCACTGAGGGTACCTTGAAACAATTTGTCAAGCGTATGTGTTTTCATGTTTTTATTTGTTCATTTGCCTTGGCCTCGTGTTGTGGTGGTTGTGACATGACAATTGTCTAATTGTCCAACACGAACCCGTCGCGCCGGTCATAAACCGCATTCGAGCCAGCATGATGATGCTAACCACAATTGCTCTAGAGGTTGGCGAGTTTGTCGAACAAGATGAAGAAGTTGCATCCATCGAGACTGACAAGGTATGTGACACCTGCCAAATATATATATATTCAATTTATCTAATGTTTACGTGTTAGATCGATGTCGCGGTTAACGCTCCTGCTGCCGGTGTCATTACCGAATTCCTCGCCGAGCTCGAAGACACTGTTGTTGTCGGCCAGCCCATTTTCAAGATTGATACAGAAGCGAAGGGAGACGGCAAGCCCGCTGCTGCTCCTAAAGCTGAAGCAACCAAGCCAGAAGCTGCCGCCGCTGCTGCTCCACCGCCATCGTCTCCATCATCATCATCATCATCACAGCCATCACAGCCATCAGCACCACCAAAAGCTGAGGCATCAAAGCCAGCTGCTCCGGCCAAGCCAAAGGCTGCCGAACCGGCCGAACCGACCACCGCAAGCCCGTTCGGATCCCGAGAAGAACGTCGCGTGAAGATGAACCGCATGCGTCTTCGCATTGCCGAACGCCTAAAGCAATCACAAAACACGGCCGCGTCACTGACGACGTTCAACGAGGTTGACATGTCGAACCTGATCGAATTCAGAAAGCTTTACAAGGATGACGTGTTGAAGCGAACCGGCATCAAGCTTGGATTCATGTCTGCGTTTTCCAAGGCCGTCGTGCTTGCGTCCAAGGAAATTCCGGCCGTGAACGGTGCGATTGAGGGACCGAACGGTGGTGACACGATCGTGTACAGGGACTACGTCGACCTGTCGGTTGCGGTTGCCACACCAAAGGGTTTGGTCACGCCGGTTGTTCGCAACATTGAGAACTTGTCATTATTGGAGATTGAAAAAGCCATTGCCGATGTCGGCACCAAGGCCCGTGATGGCAAGCTCACGATCGAGGACATGGCCGGCGGCACGTTCACGATTTCCAACGGTGGCGTGTTCGGATCATTGTTCGGCACACCAATTATTAACTTACCGCAGACCGCAGTCTTGGGCTTGCACGGCATTAAGGATCGTCCGGTCGCGATTAACGGCAAGGTCGAGGTTCGCCCGGTCATGTATCTCGCGCTTACTTACGATCACAGGCTTCTTGACGGCCGGGAGGCTGTCACGTTCTTGAAACTTGTTAAGGAGTTCATTGAAGATCCCAGAAAGATGTTGCTCTAAATAAATATTTTTTTTTTTATTTTCATTTAGAGAAAAAAAAAATTTACTACATCGAACAAAATATCATTCGGTTTTTTTTTATTTAAGGCAACCGGGTAGATTGGGACATGAAATGTACTTTAACAGTCAAAAATGAAATTTATATTTGATGAGATTATAAGTAACAAATGTATAGATGCAACGTAACTAGTAGATGCCAAGTTTAAATGAAAGCGGGTTTTACCACACGGTAAAATTATAATCTGGTAAGTTATATTTATACGATGTAAGTTTGTCTAATTTTCAATGATGAAATTTTATTATGGGCTTAATCTCAGCTTATATATATGTACAAGTACAAACACAACCCTAGCCTTAACACAGCCATGCCCCAGCCACGCCCCAGCCATCCACAGCCCAACAAAGTTACATCATGCTAAAAGAATAAATAATGAGCTGGATTTAATTAAATCTTATTTGTAGGTGGATAAAACAAAATGCAAACAGAGAGAGACAACAAGCCTCTCTGGAGAAACCAATGCGTTTAAATAATGCACAGCGGTTCCGACTTGGTATAAAAACAATTCTCAAGCAGATAACAAACTCGTCAATTGAATTTTTTCCATTATGAATGCTCAAAGTCTTAAAACATAAATTAATTCTGGATTTGGAGTATCAGTCAATGGTGATCAAATTTAAATTTTTGATTGCATGAGTTTAATGAGTATTTTTACGACTTTGACGTTTCTTAATCGTGTGAGAGGTTTGTTTTTCTAAAGTCAGTATTGTATAAGTAAAGCTGCAGTTAACGAATAACAGCGCTTTGCGTTTGACTTCAATTTACTATGAAGCCATGGTCGGTTCTGTCCATTTTGGACTTAATATGGCTTCATCATACATGATTGCTTCAGTAAATGCGTAATGCAGCATACGCACCGTGCTAAATTAAACGACGTAGAATTTGACGAAATAATTTTTTTTTTTTTTTTTTTTTTTTTGAGGTCAATGTTGGCCATTGCTTGGACATGGCCGTCACTGCATACAAGTGCAGCTGCAGCCTCACACCGGTGTCACATTCAAACCCATTCTGCTAGCAAACATATAGCTCCACTTTACATGCGGTTTAAAAGACTGAAAGAATTTAGAACCCCCACATGCGCGCATGTTCCGTAAGTAATGTATGAAGAAACTCGTTTGTTGACGCGCAAAAGTCGCGGTTGATAAGAAGGCAAGATGGTGGTGGTACATAGGAAAATTTAGTGTAGACGCAGTGTTCAATAACCTCTGCCTTGTTACATGATTTATTAATGGTTTAGAATCATGATATAATTACTCGATTGATTATTATGATTCAAACTGGAACGGAAACGTCGGTTTCAACGCGCAACAAATTTTTGAAATTAATTTAAAGTTACCTAATTTAAATCAGTAAACATAGCACCGCTAACGACGAAAGCACACAACACGTTAAGCAGGGTGTCCAAATTAGACGCAAAAAATCAATTTGCAAAAATAAAAAAAACAAAAAAAAAGAAAGAGCACGCAAAAAAAACTATAGGGGTAAAGCCCAGCATGTGCAATGGATAGTTACTACGGTAACAGCGCTCTTTATAGTTTCATTCATGATCATCGGCAGGCAATTTTCCTTGATCGAAATTTGAAATACTTATTTGACGGGTTCGGTTTTAATGATCATGGCAACCATCGAAAATCACGAACCAATGTTGCGGGTGAATCTGGTGGCCGGAAATTGGCTACGCGTCCGTCAACGCCTTCTTCACTGTCGTCTCCAGCACGGCATGCCAGTAGCATGACACAGAAACGACGACGAGTGAGTATTGACTCCGTGTGTGACGCGCTGGCTGCGAACTTGACCAGTAAATCAAATGCCGACATGATCATGTCCATGATATTGCTTAACAATGCCGTCATGCCAAAACATCCGGTCGTGGTTTCACCTTTAATGAAGCTAGAAGTTACAGGCATCATGAGATTAGCTAAAAATTCAAGACGCAAGTAATTTTATGTTGAAAGGCATGTTGGTTTAAATGCTAATTGTTTATTTTATTTTTTTTTAAAAAAAATTTTAGGACAGATTCGTAGACCTCAAAATTTGCAAAAATTATATTGCAGTTGCGAATTGCAAATTCACAGGACCAAGGTATCTGCAACAGGCAAGCAGAAAAAACGATTAATTTATCAATCGACTGAAATGTGTTGGCTTGTTCCTAACATGGCCAAGGATGGGAACGAGAAACGTGACCGTGTACATGGTAATCGGTCTTCCAAAACAAATGGGCAGTCGATGTCGTCGTCGTCATTGCAAGATTCTGAACCGGTAATTAGTTTGCAAATGAATGAACCTTTTTACATCAAGGCCGACTTGCTGGCCGCTGCTGTAGATAGTGGTTCATCGTCATTATCGTCATTAGCAACCAAGCAAAGCACGTTTTCGATTAAGCTTACGATCAGAAACACGGTCGCAAAATCAGACCGGGCTTGGCCATTTTCAATAGCCGCAGTAGTAGCAGCAGAAGCGGCATCGGGGCCGGCGACAGTCAAATCATCGATTCCAACTCCGGTTAGCACGGCGCTACGATTGAGAAGTCAACGTAACACAACTCAAAGCCCATCAGCATCATCTTCTTCACCGTTAAGCTCTTTGGTACATGATATAAATAACAAAGAGCTAATATACATCAGTGATTGTGATTCGGATGACAATCAGCAACTGAAGCAGCAACAAAATGATGATAACTGTAGTGACCATGATGATGATGATGATGACAGAGTCGAATTGTGGGCTGAGCTTGACGTTGACTTATTTCAACTTCCTGAGCTTAATTTTGTTATTCCAGGTCAAGTTTATAAGCCCGGTGGTGCTCAAAAATTGAAGAATAATAGCGGGATTGGGTTGAGTGTTGAAATGGGTTGGGGAATGATCAACACTGATAATGCTGATGATGATGACAATGATGTCAAGTATAATGATGATAATGATAATGATGATGGTAATGGTAATGATGTTAGTCACAGCTCACGTGGTGTTCAAGAAAGTCATAAAGATACGTCTGCCAACGATAAAGGTGTTATCGTGTCATCTAGCTTATCAACTCCGGAAACTCGTGGCGGTCTTACTCGGTTTCACATGATGGTTGGCAAGGTCGGCAAACGGAAAATGACATGTATCATGGCTGGATACGTATGCCCCTGGTGTAATAAGGATTACAAATTTTTGGAACGATTGCAATTTCATTTTACAACTTGTCATGGACTTTTCTCATTTCGATTATATAAGCAACGACAAGACGAGTCAAAATCACAAAATTTGGATGTGGAAGTAAGCCTTGCGACAGAAGAAATTTTTCATGACCGGGCAGGCAATCACGCGGTTGACAGTCAATTGTTGCAATGGTTAAAGCCAACTCGCGATTTCCACCTAATGAATTTTTTGCGAGGTGATGGATCGTGGTTGGAAGATGGACGTAATGCGCTAGACTTGGACAAATCATTTAATTTTTTTTCTTTGTTATCATCATCAAATTCAGTTGCAAGAGCTTCACCTTCAGTCGGCATGTCACCATTGCGTGCATTTCCGGATAATACCGGCCAGGACGGGGCAAGTTTGCGGCCTCCACCGTGGGCAAGCATTCAGGCCGTTCCTGATTTTCCGGCAAAGATTAGTCGCAAGTTCCCGGTGCCGTTTATTAGTGGTGTCACGTTGTATACCACCAAGGCCAAAAGGAAGATGGAACCTGAAGAAGTATTATCGGAATCAGAAGATGATGTGGATGAAGAATGGTTAATTCATAAGCATGAAGAGGTAAATATACGAACACGGTATGTTGGAGTGTTACTAAACAATTTTTTTTTTATAGATCATTGATGACTTTGAGGATGTTTTGCCAAACGAGAAAAGATATATAAAGTTGTGGGACAGGCATATCTTTGAAGAAAAGTAAGATATGGTTGCATATTGAAGTAAAAAAAAAAAAAAAGACTAATTGATTGATAAATTTATAGGCCTCAATCTTACAAGCACGTTGCAGATTCGCTGGTTCGGTTCTGCCGCAAGCACAAGATCATGCTTCAAGATAAGGCCATGAGTCTTGAACTTTGGAAGCACGGCTTAAATCTGATCACATACGGTATAATTAAGCCAGGATTATTGTTTGCGTGTATGCGGTATTTGAAAGACACAGAAGCTGATCAGAATCTGGATGGTTTAAACCAGATAGATGAGCATGCTTTAAACAATGAGAATGACATGAACGATATGAACGTCGGCTAATGACAATAATGAGAGGAAGAAGGAAAAAAATTGGAGTGAAGTTTTTTTTTTTTTTTTTTTTTGGTTTTACGTGTGAATTTGAACAAGCGGTAATTGATACATTGTACATATTATGAATATATTCTTATTAATGTAGCAGCGTCCACTTTTTATTTTTGACGAGCAAGAACGTCCACCATTGATTAATATATAATATAGAATCTCGTCATATAAATTAAAACCGATGTATTTGGATCAAATAGGTTTAGACGTAGTATGTATGGATTATTCCGGAACGTTGCCGACAATGCCATGAGTGAGTGACATAACGGCAACATACGACAAGCTAACTACAGATCAGGTGAGCGCGGCCTTTTGAATCTATACACGTGCTATGATATGAGATGATGTATCTGAATTCAAAGTAACGTTTCATCTCACTAATATTACAGTTCACGCTTTCACTTGCCAGATCTTCGTCGTCCGAGTGTGATTGGTTTTTCTTTCTATGCCATTCGCGGCCGTGCCGGAACCTTCTGGGAGCGGATGCAGTATATAGGGTTGCCGCCCCTGAGCGCGCGCTATAGTAGGGCAAGGGCACGGGCACGGGCACGGGTAAGGGTAGGGGTTACGTCATGAGATAGAACTCGGCGGAACGTTGTGGAATCAGCCAGCAGCTTGGTGCCGTGAAGGATAAATACGATTCGTTCCTGCCGGCAAAATTTTTTTTTTCTTGCTCTTTTCTTGTCATACACATTTAGCAGATTTAGCTATCTATCTTGTATTATATTAATTTTTTCTACATCTTACACATCACACAATGTCCAAAGCTGTTGGGTATGTATTCATCGTCATCGCCGTTGTCGTCTTTAGTTTTGTTTTTTTTTGTTTTGCATTGGCTAACCAAATCGTGCAGAATTGATCTTGGAACAACTTACTCTTGTGTTGCCCACTTTGCCAATGATCGTGTCGAGATCATTGCCAACGACCAGGGTAACCGTACCACTCCATCATTCGTTGCCTTCACAGACTCGGAGCGTTTGATTGGTGATGCCGCAAAGAACCAGGCCGCCATGAACCCTGCCAATACCGTGTTCGACGCCAAGCGACTCATTGGTCGGAAGTTCACCGATGCTGAGGTCCAGGGTGACATCAAGCACTTCCCGTTCGGTGTCATCGACAAGGGTGGCAAGCCAGTCATCCAGGTCGAGTTCAAGGGCGAGACCAAGGTCTTCACGCCTGAAGAAATCTCCTCAATGGTTCTTCTCAAGATGAAGGAAACCGCCGAAGGTTTCCTCGGCGGTTCCGTCAACAACGCCGTCATCACCGTGCCCGCCTACTTCAACGATTCACAGCGCCAGGCCACCAAGGACGCCGGTCTGATTTCTGGCCTCAACGTTCTCCGCATCATCAACGAACCCACCGCCGCTGCCATTGCCTATGGTCTTGATAAGAAGGCCGACGGCGAACAAAACGTGCTCATTTTTGATCTTGGTGGTGGTACTTTCGATGTCTCCCTTCTTTCCATCGAGGACGGCATCTTTGAAGTCAAGGCCACTGCTGGTGACACTCACTTGGGCGGTGAAGATTTTGACAACCGTTTGGTCAACCACTTCGTTGCCGAGTTTAAGCGCAAGCACAAGAAGGATCTTTCCACCAACCAGCGTGCTCTTCGCAGACTAAGAACCGCTTGCGAACGCGCCAAGCGTACGCTTTCATCTTCCGCTCAGACCTCCATTGAAATTGACTCGCTCTATGAAGGTGTTGACTTTTACACTTCAATCACCCGTGCCAGATTCGAGGAACTTTGCCAAGATCTTTTCAGGAACACTATCGACCCTGTCGACAAGGTTCTCCGTGACGCCAAGATTGACAAGTCGTCCGTTGACGAAATTGTTCTTGTCGGTGGTTCCACCCGTATCCCTAAGGTTCAGAAGCTCGTGTCGGACTTCTTCAACGGCAAGGAGCCCAACAAGTCCATCAATCCCGATGAGGCTGTTGCCTACGGTGCCGCCGTCCAGGCCGCCATCTTGTCTGGTGACACTTCTTCCAAGACCCAGGACCTTCTTCTTCTCGATGTTGCTCCGCTTTCCCTTGGTATTGAGACCGCTGGTGGTGTCATGACCAAGCTTATCCCAAGAAACACCACCATCCCTACCAAGAAGTCTGAGATTTTCTCTACCTATGCTGATAACCAGCCCGGTGTGTTGATCCAAGTCTTTGAAGGTGAGCGTGCTCGCACCAAGGACAACAACCTTCTCGGCAAGTTCGAGCTTACTGGCATTCCACCAGCTGCTCGTGGTGTTCCTCAAATCGAGGTCACCTTTGATGTTGACGCCAATGGAATCTTGAACGTGTCGGCTCTCGAGAAGGGTACTGGTAAGACTAACAAGATTACTATCACCAACGACAAGGGCCGTCTCTCCAAGGAAGAGATCGAGCGCATGGTGTCTGAGGCTGAGAAGTACAAGGAGGACGATGAGAAGGAGTCCGCCCGTATTGCTGGCAAGAACGGTCTCGAGTCATACGCTTACTCTCTCAAGAACACTCTGTCTGAGGAGAAGTTCACCGAGAAGGTCGATGCTGCCGACAAGGAGAAGCTTGAGAAGGCCATCAACGAGACCATTGAATGGCTCGACAGCAACCAGACCGCCACGACTGAAGAGTTTGCTGACAAGCAAAAGGAGCTTGAAGGTACTGCCAACCCCATCATGATGAAGTTCTACCAGGCTGGTGGTGCTCCTGAAGGTGGTGTTCCAGGTGGTGCCCCAGGTGGATTCCCAGGTGGTCCAGGCGGATTCCCAGGCGGAGCTGCTCCTGGTGGCTCTGACGGCCCAACTGTTGAGGAGGTTGACTAAACAAAACAACTTTCAATTGTTTCTTAATTGTTTTTTTGAAATTCATGTTGGGTTAATTGGGTGTTTCATATGTTGTTACTAGATATCATAACTGGAAGATTATGAGAATGGGCGGATAAAAATTTTATTTTATTTTTTACTTGTTATGCTTCTTTTGTGTTTTATCGGAAAGGGTCTTTTTTTAATTCTTTTTATAAATATTGAATTGAATTTATATATATTATCGCATTATCATGCGTTCTGCTACAAATTCGTAGATCATAACTTAGCCACAGTGGCGCCCAGAAAGACGTGGCTTGTGGGACTGGTGGCATACGTAAGTGTCGCAAATGTTTTGTTGGTTGTGCGCTGCTTCGTCCCCTCTTAATTATTTATTATACGTGTTGCAATTACACAGTGCGTGCAAAAGTCACCTGCAAAACCCACTAGGCTCACACATCTTCTGGTTTGTTTGCTTTTTTGAATTGAATACGTTTTTTTATTTTAAATTTAAATAATTACAAAGATATAATGAATCCTGAGTGGTACGTCTTTTTTCCTTTTGCCATGAGAGCGGAATGATAATGCTAACCGTGGTTTGATATGCAGAGTAAAATATTTATTTGTTATTTTTGATTTTAAACCGACTTTACGGTTGCAACATGTAAACATAATAAACGGCGGCTGGCTAGTTGAGATTGAGGTCAAAAGAACAAAAACAACGAGGAATTGTGGAATGGATGATCGTTTGGTTTGTGATATTTGAACAATGCATCTTGCTGCTTCACCAGATCGATGATTGCCAGCTGGGTTCATATGGTTTTTTTTATTTTCTTTGAAAAGCAAATAACACAGAATAATTTTATGATTTGGTTTCTTGGTTTTCTTTTTTTTTTTTTTTTTTTTTTTGGGCTTCATGAGTTTGCTTATTTCGATTGCGCAAGGGTCGCAGATCATCCATCTGGCTGATTGGAATGGGCAAATTAAATCGAACTGGTGTTGGTTTTTTTTTTTTTGCTTTTCTCAAATTTGATTTTTCCAAAGTCAACAAATTCACTTCAAATGAGACAAATAAAATATGGAAGTTTTGTTTTGTATTATTTTTATTTTTATTTTTATTTTTTTTTTCTTTTGGTTTTCTTTTGGTTTTCTTTTGATCAAACGTCAAAAATTGAAGTCGCAGTTGGCTTACATTTAAAGCAGCAAAAATTTCTTGCCTTTTCTTTTTTTTTTTTTTTTTTTTCATGACTGTCAAATTGTTGTCATTATGTTCTACTACGATCACCGCTGGTTCAGATTTTGGTTAACTCGGCTTTTTTTTTTACCCTTCAGACGATCCAACGCTATTTTTTGTTTTATTGTTCCGAAGTTTTTTAACAAATTATTTTTTTTTTTTTTTTGGTTTGTTCATACTAATTTTTATAAAACCCAGATACGATTATCTTTTCAAATTATTGTTAATCGGAGATTCCGGAGTTGGCAAATCATGCTTGCTATTACGATTTGCTGATGACACGTATACGGAATCATATATTTCCACGATCGGAGTTGATTTTAAGATTCGCACGATCGAATTGGAAGGAAAGACTGTTAAGCTTCAAATTGTAATGTTTTTTTTTTTGGGTTGTGATTTAATTTGCCCCCTTCCTCCCCCTTTTTTTTTTTTTGCGGGGGGCTCGGATGTTAACTTTTCTTGGCTGTGTAGTGGGATACGGCAGGACAAGAACGTTTCCGAACCATAACATCATCTTACTACAGAGGTGCGCACGGCATCATTGTTGTATATGATGTTACCGATCAGGAAAGTTTTACCAATGTTAAGCAATGGATGCAAGAAATCGATCGTTACGCTACTGAAGGCGTGAACAAGCTTCTTGTCGGTAACAAATCTGACATTGCTGATAAAAAAGTTGTCGAACATACTGTTGCCAAGGTGAGTGAATAATTTAAATGAATGAATGAATGAATGAATGATTTGTTTAATTGCTAATTTTTTTTTTTAAATAGGAGTTTGCCGATGGACTTGGAATCCCATTTTTGGAAACATCAGCAAAGAATGCGACGAATGTTGAACAAGCATTTTTAACCATGGCCAGACAAATTAAGGAAAGAATGGGAAGCGCTCCAACTGGTACGGGCAAGGGACCGATTAGAATCGGTGAAGGAGAATCACTTAGACCAGGAACTGCAGGTGGATGTTGTTAATCCCAGTATTATTTTCATTTTTTTTTTTTTTTATTTTTGTCATTTCCCACTCCCGCCCCTTCCTCTTTCCCTCCATCCTTCTCTCTTTTATGTTATATCTTTTTTTTTTTTTTTTTAAATCGTGAGTTTATTATTTTTTTTTTTCATCTCAGAGTTTAGTTAATGGTTTAAGTGTTGTGAAATTTTTTTTTTGTCATTTAATTCTTTTAAATTATATATGTCATGGTGAATAGCGGTTGTCTTTTTTTTTTCTGTTACATTATATGACTTATAAAGTACATCTTCAATTTTCACTGTTAAATGGAAAAAAAAAAAAAAAAAAACCACGCATATGTTTTGATTTGTATGTATGATTTATACAATATATAACTAATAGTTTATTAACTAACGTAAATTATTTTTGTTGATATAATTGAAAGACATAAACGCCGGTCCCCTTTCCGCCTCCACAATAATTCGCATGACGATATTGTTATTTCCGTCTGACCTTGTTAACAGCTTGCGAGGCAACGGTGGTTAACTGTTCTTTAAAATAAAACAAAAACGCAGAGGTCAACACGCTCTGGATGATTTTAGAATCAAGCCCGTTGTACAAGCTCGCGCAGCCTTCTTCGGATGCAATCTTGCGCAAGGCCGAGATTGTGCTGGCATACTCACCGCCGCCGCGACTGGCATCACGATCATGACGTTGCCGCTGCACCTGCATGCGACTTTTGATCGTGATGTACGGATACGTGGTCACGGTCGCGACCAACTTGCCGATCGCGCCGAGCACGAAAAAATCAAGCGGTCGAAGTTTTCGTTTGCGTTCAATCACGGCTCGCAATCGTTCAAAGATAGTGTACTGCAATATCGGATTGATGACCAAGATTAACGCCGGTGCCAGGCCGGCCAAAAACGCCCGCACGCCATCCGAATGAAGGATTTCCCGGATCGTGTCTAAAGTGGACGGTGCCGACGCGGTTGGTGATGACTTTGTGCGAACTGTCATTCTCGTATTAACAACCCTGCAAAACAAACACAAACAAAAAACAGTCAATATGAAAAAAATAAAATAAAATAAAATAAAATAAAATAAAATTTTCAGATTATGGATGCCTAACCATATCGGATTTGTAAACAAAACCGTAGCAGAACCTAGCATTTCAATTAATTAAAAAAAAATGTTGGTTTTGCCTTGTCGTGACTAACCTGCGATCGCGCCAGCAAGCATGCTTTCGATTGTCGACATGCTGCCGGCGGACGTGATCGTACTTAAGCCGGCCCGCAATTGCCTGCGCTTGGCAAACACGGCCCGCGTGGCTTCATAAAAATAATAATAAATAAAATTTGTCACGCTGATGCCAAACAATGCGGATTCAAGACCGGCGTAAAGCCCGCCGATTCCTTCGCGTTGAATGATCTTGCCCGCCGCGGAGAGCAAGCCGGGCCTGCTCGGGATTGTCGTTCTTGCCGCGGCAGCCAATTTTGGCCTGATTGGTTCAACATTAGACCGTGATGACGAAGAAGAAGAAGAAGAAGCCGTGGCAGGCTCTGGCAAGACTGAAGATTCTTGTGCAGCAGGTGCTGACTTGCGTCGTTCGGTTTGCGCCCGGGTGGACAACGTGATGAGCGGATACGTGATGACCATGGCTAGCGCACCGCCGCCTGCGCCGGCCACTGCCTGTGCGACGGAATCAACAGCTGGTGACGTACTCATATGACTGGCAGGCTGTACGTTAAAAGTGTTGAATTGAAATGCAATAAAAATGGTATTATATAGTAATAGTACGAAAGTACAAGCCCCGTCTTTGTGGGGTTTCTGTAATGCTTCGGCACGTGCAAAGTCCCGAAGTGCACTTCCAGTATCTTGTCGCTTATCGTCTGGTTTTGTCGTGCTTGATTAAGCATGTCATTGTCGCCGAGTGAATGGCAAAAGTTTGATGACTATGATTGGAATCAGGATTTAGAATTTGTGGTAAGGTTGATTTGCGTCATTGATTTGCCATGGTGCAACATGCATGCGAATACACAATGTTTGCAAGTTAATGATGTGGTTGTATCTAGGACGGCTTGGAATCGATACTGAACACTCGAAGCACCGCGTCAACAGTGCCGATTTCTGCTGACGAACGACGGGTTCTTGAGATCAGGGCAAAATTATTTTTTTATTCCAGGTAAGGAACGAAGCTGCCACCCCCAAAAAAAAAACATTTACAATGATGACGAAGGCACAATTTTTTGTTCTACTTCCGGCGATTACGTTGGAATGCAAATCGAGTGTTTGGCAAGTGACTGATTGGGGAAACAGAAAGATCCAAAAGCAGGCAGGGTATGATGACTATATTGCATGGCAGAGCAAAAACGAATCACTTGGTCAGCCATCAGACCAGGTTGGTGCGGGACTACTTGAGGCCAGCTTGGCTCATCATGATCATCATGATCATGACGATCATGATGGAAACCGCATTGTAACCCAAAATGATGTTACGAGCAACGAAAGCAATGAACCCACGATTCCGTATCCGCTATCATTTGCCAGGATTGTCCAATTAATAACAACCGGTCAAGAAGTTCCTGGCATCAAGCAAATTCCGCATATTGTGCTAGGTGAACATGCTGCTTCGGCTCATGAGTTACCTCAACGACGAAAGCCATGGGAGAGATAGGACGTATATATGTACTTGCATAGATGCAACTACATAGTACGTGTTGCAACAAATAATGCGTTCATTACCTCATGCCTTATGTAAGGTGCATGTGCGCGGCTAAAACCCCAGCCCAGTCCAGCCCAGGCACGTTTGCATACATGCGCAAACGCACAGACAGATAAAGCCTCATCCGCAGCAGCAAAAGGAGGTGTTCCATATCTATTTCTATATTTACCAGTCAAAAACCCAAAAAAAGACAAAACGCAAAACACAAACCGGTGTTTTGCCTGTTCCCTTCGTCCAAATTCGAACCAGGGCTGTATTGACCTGACATTTCTGTTTTTGCCTTACGTTGGGTGGAAAGAAAAAAAAAATAAAAAAAAGAGAATTAGTTTGTCAGATCCGGTCGTTTGTTTTTCATAATCTTGCTCAATTACGTTAAGCAAAGCAACAAAGCCAGCCCAGCCCGTTGCCGTCGACAAGCCATTCTTTTTTTTTCTTCCTATTGTTTTCTAGGTTTTTGCCAGCATGGTCTTCGGCAAGTTTGATACCGTGTGCAGGCGGATTCCTGTAGCAATGTGTTCATTGCTTGGTCCTTACTCGACTTCTGACGCGACCGGGGTCGATCCTAGTGGCATTGCTCCTGTATGCTACGCGCGCAGCATTGATCTTGCAAACACGGTCATTTTCCAAACCGGCACTGCGTTCATCAACATTGGCGCATTAATCATGTCCGCAATCATGATTTTTAATGTCCGCCAGAAATATACTGCTGTCGGTACGTTGCAATTTTATGCTCCTAATTGTTGTCGTCGTGAGTGCTAATTCCGTAATAGGTCGGAAAGAAATTCTTTCGTTTTTCTACCTCTATGTCATTCTTACCATGATTTCCCTTTGTGTCGATTGCGGTGTTGTGCCGCCTGCATCGTCGCCGTACCCGTATTTTGTCGCTGCCCAGAACGGCTTGACCACCGCGACATGCTGGTGCTTGCTGATCAACGGCTTCGTTGGATTTCAAATTTATGAAGACGGTACCAAGCTGTCATTGTGGATCTTGAGAATTTTCTCTTTTGCTGGGTTTTGCTTGGCATTTGTAGTATCCATCTTGACGTTTCAAAGCTGGGGCGGATTGTCGCCCACAAACACGGTCGGCCTGTTTGTGGTCATGTACATTGTGAACGCGGTCGCGCTTGTGATTTATATCGTGTTGCAGGTATTACTTGTCCTTAATACGCTTGAAGATAGATGGCCTCTGGGTGACATCGCCTTGGCCGTTTTCTTCTTTGTTGTCGGTCAGATCTTGCTTTACGTTTTTTCCAACCAATTGTGCGAACGAATGAAGCATTACTTGGACGGTCTTTTCTTTGCTACCGTGTGCAACCTGTTTAGCGTCATGATGATTTATAAATATTACGACTCAATAACAAAAGAAGATCTGGAATTCAGCGTGGGCGCAAAGCCTTCGCCGCCGGTCGGTTCGTCATGGCAGGCCAAGGAATATTATGATGATGATTCTCGACGGCCATATGGGAATGATGGGTCTGAATACACCGGTTCGTTCTATAATGTTAACAGGCACAGCGGCACGTTTCATTATTAAATTTTTGTTTTCATGTCTGACGGGCTTTTTTTTTTTTTCCTTCCGTTTTTGTTATTGGACCCTATATAAGGTCACCTCGCCAGCAATGAACAAATGAATGGTTTCGGAGTTTTGGTATAATAAAACGGTAGAGAATCTCTCATCGCCATGATTAATTTGCATAATTTTTTTTTTTTTTTTTTTTTTTCATTTATAAGCGGGTTTTCAGTTGTGCTGTTTCTGTTTGGATTGTGGTTAAAGTATTGTTTGTAATGTTGAAAGGGATGTCATGAAATCTAAAATTTATGGTGTACGAAATCTAAAAGAAAAAAAAAAAAAAAAAAAAAGAAATGTATAGGTTTATGTTTTCTGCAATATGATTACGAATTAATAAATGAATAATAAAATGTCGTATCCTGCAATCTTTAACCGTGGTTGTCGTGATGTTCGGCATTCTCCAGTCTGTTCGCGATACGTTATCCTTGGAGTGAATTAAATTACGCATCCCCACCATACATACATTACCTTATTGCCTTTTTTTTTTTGCTTTGCCACAACGTACTACTCGGAACAAGGTTCGTGCAAATTATCAGGAATCCGTCATGAGTCAATCATCATCACCTTTGCAGGCCGTATTATTGTCAATCGACTTTACCGATTCAGATGAGATCGTGACATCACAAGTTGGTGACAAGTTACTGCCGTTCCTGCAATTGCGGTCACAACAACAACAGCAACAGCACCACGGTAGTCATGGTAATGCCAAACCGGGCACAAAGCTTTCTTCCTTGTCATTGTCATTTCCAATTGTCATATCACTGGCCGACGCGGAAGAGATCTTGCAATCTACCGATCCCAAGCAATTGACTGCCGCTTGGATATTAGCCATGTGAGCGCACAAAACCCAACAATCAAGAAAGGTTTTTTTTTAAACTCAGACTGACAAATTGGAATCGTTAGTCATGCTTTGCTGCACAAGAAATCTATATCAAATGATGAATTTTTGGCATATTCCAGCCGCTTGTTGAATGATTTCTCCAGCAGCCAGGCGGTCCTGGTTGTAGATCACTGTACGTGTGATTTTAGTCGATCTCTCAAGCCTGATTCAAACGAGGAACAAGTTTAACATTTTATTATTTTTTTTTTTGGCATAGTTCGCAAGCTTCTCATCTCAATAACTTTAATTTCAAACAAAATAGGGAAAGTATGCATAATCATCGGTGTCTTGTTATCAAAGTGAATTATATTCTAACCGGAATTTTTTTTTCTTTTTTTTTAAAAAAATTAGCCAATCCTAAGTCTCACGCCGTTACTCAATGCTGCGTTACAATTTTCACCTAATCATCAAACATTCTCCCCGGCACATCAACTTTTTGTGTCCCAGGCATTCAAGTTGAAACACTATCGACTGGCGGAACGGCTTTTAAGTAATGATGTGGAAAAATTCGACGCGTCACTCGCGGTTACGTATCGAGATCATTTGTTGTATCATTACTATGGTGGCTTGATTTTCACTGGATTGAAGAAATTAGACAAGGCTAAAGAGTTTTTCTCAATTGTGAGTTTTTTTTCTTTAGGGGTTCCTCTTTTTTTTTTTTTTTTTTTTGATTTTCGCACTAAGTCATTGTTATAGGTTGTGTCTGCTCCTGGCCACCCTGTATCGTATATACAAACAGAGGCCTATAAGAAGCTAATCCTGGTTCAATTGATTCGAAATGGAAAAGTTAGAAAACCAAAATTTTTTTGTTTTTCTCTATAATTTAGTTGGTACTAATATGCAATTTTATTAGATTTCTCGAATACCACGATTGGATGTCGACTATTCATCACAATCATTCAAAATTTTAGCACGGCCATATGAACATTTTGCTCGTGCTTTTGAAACAGACGATGTCACCGTTCTGCAAACCGTTTGGCAACAAATTAATGAATATTTAACAACCGTAAGTAACAATCAATGTTAAACCTCATTGTTCCTGTATTTTAAATTTTTTTTTTCTAGGATGGCAATTTCGGATTAGGACTTCAAGTATTGGAAGCATTCCGAAAACATCGAATTATTAAACTGCAAAAAATTTTTGCCAGTGTTCGTTTGGACTATATTGAAGAACGTGATGTCGATATTTTAAATGACGGACCGTCGACAAGGAATTTAATCTTGGGCATGATTGCCGATGGCATGATCGATGCCAAGTTCTCTCAACAATCATCTTCCTCGCCTGTGACTTTAAAATTTCAACCCGCAGTGTTAACCGAGTCGCGCGTGCGCGCATTGGAAGATAAGCTAAACACGGTGCGGGTCGTGAACGAGAAGCTTGCCGGCCTGGATCGCGAAATCGGCAGGTCACGTAATTTTTTACTAAAACGGTTGCAATCTGGACATTTGGCACTTTCAGGAACCAGTGGTGGTGGACTTGATGATAATGATTATGATGAGGATAATGCCAAATTTGGACAAACAAATGATTTCCAATTAGATCATGATGATGAATTACTTGTCAGTGCTAATAATGACCGGCGACGACTTGAGTCATCAAGAAAATTACGCATAGAGAATTTTTTAAGTACTCGAAACAGATCAAATCGTTCTACATCCGACGATGGTTCTTCTGATGACATGGAATTGTAAAGGAAAATTAAAAAAAAAAAAAAGAAAGAATAATTCTTATTTGCTTTTGTATAAACGGATGTTGGGCGCAGGGCGTATTCTTTTTTTTTTTTTTTTTTTTTTTTTGAGTGAAATATATCAAGAAAAATAAAAAGCGGAAAGGACGGATAAATAAATGCTATATGTACATGACGTGAAGTCTCATTTTTATAAGTTTTTATCCGTCCGTGATGGTTTTTCCTTCTCGTTTGGTAATCCCAAGTTAACCCAATCATCCTTAGCCATTAATCCTCTGTTTGTGAAAGGCAAAAAAAAAAAAAATATGTACATATATGTTAGTTATTTTGATTAATTTGTTCCTCATTTTATGATCCCCCAAAAAAAAAAGAAAAAAAAAAATTCAGAGACCAATTCATGTGAAACACATAAACAATGTAATAATAAGTTTTTGGGTTACTCACGTATCCATTCTGCATTTCAAATAATCCCTGGCTAATATTCTGCAATCTTCATTCAGTCTTTCCTTGCCCCTTGTTTGCTTAATGCAATCCATATATCTGGTCATGAAAACCGTGCATTCACCTGATTCAACAAATGTAAGTTATATGTATATATATATATTTTTCTTTTTTTTTTTTTCAAAATGATTAATTTCATACCATCATGATCTAACGGGAACGAACCACGATCCGGTGGCGTAGGTCTAAATCCTCCTTGAGCTATACCCAATTTTTTTTAATTCGTCAGAAATTGCAAGACATCAAATTTTGTATAATTTACATCCTCCAGGTCCACCAAAGCTCATTTGATATCAGGTGATTTGAAATATTATTGGTTTCGACTTTAATTGTAAATTTGTTGGGTGGGGTTTATCATTTACTAACTACATTGTGATGTGAACATTTAATTAAAGCTTTCGCGGCATCGTGCAGAACTACATCATGAACGAAAATAAAAGTAACATGGATGAAAAAAAAAAAAAAAAAAAAATTCAACAGTCACAGAACAGGTAAAATAATTATTTATTTGTCTCAAGGGGATTTACGACCTTGTTTATTAAAAACATTTTACTCTGTATGTTTTGGGATCGATGGATTGAGTCCGTTTAATCTATGGATGATCTTAATAGGGAATGATTGATTGATTGATTTTGTATTCCAACTATTCTTAATAATAACGGCCACATAACCAACCAACTTTTTTTTTTAATTCATGACTTTAAAGGCGATCCAATAGATTAAATTTGTCCATGACTTTGTGCGCATGGCAAATGTAACAACGACAGCGCATGCGCTTGACCATGAGAACGTGTGGCCAAGTCCGCTTCTAAATAAAGTTAAATAAATAACATCATTTCATGTGATACTATTCTACTGAGTTATAGTCCGAATAACAGCTGCTCTTCTTAGTATCAGCCAGCGTCTACTAGCATTTACCACCCAACAATCGCGCTTTATCATTTCCTTTTCATGCGTGCAAAGCGGTTGTCTAATTTACCCGGCATGTCAACAAGAGGGTCCCATGTTAAGTCGATGTGTGCGCGGAACGTGGGGTAAGATACAAGAGTATAACCTGCTCTTTTTTTTTTTTTGCTTATTCTATATCTTGTGGCAGAATCTTGACTGAGGAATTTAGTTGGTATGTTTTGAATATATTTCGAGGAATCTTTAGATCACGCGTCAGAACTTACGTTTATAACACATCCTTCTATCTTTCCACCTTCAGTATTCATCGTTTACCAGTATGAGTCTTGACGAGTCTTCTGCTTCGACTTATGTGACGTTGGATAGCTACCCGACTCATATACGACATGCGTGGAAGAAGTGCGAATCAACTGAAGATGTTCAACGTGCATTTGATGTCCCTGACCTAGCTATTGAATCAGGGCCTGGGTCGTTTCACGAGCGATTGGCATTTTTCTGTAACTGTCAATTCGTATCCATACTATATGAGATCATCCCTGGTGATATTACTCTTGTTAAGGACTTGGAAGATTTGAAACATAAGAGGCCGGACGACGCAGTATTCACTACGTTTATTCGAGCATTGCCAGTGCGAAGGCGCGTATCACATCATTGACATCGAATGCGCAAAGTTTCTGAGGTTGTTTATTCCGCACAATCCACGCAAGTCACACAACTTTAGACCCGTCAGCGCGATTAGAGACAAGAACCAACACCTGAATCCAGATGAACATGTAAAAAAGAAGGCGAGATTTCGGGATGGTGCGGACATCCTGTAACATGAATACCGGGGCTGTGACCTAACGGAGCCTCCGACGTCCGCTTCGCCCGTCACTAGATTCATGGGGACAAGATATGTGAACCCACCTTCACGTGCCAAGATATGGCCGATCTTCTGATGACTAAAACCCCGTCACTTTATTGCTCGACAACCAGATCTGCATTCGCGTTTTTTTTGTTTCTCACGCCTATGACTACCAGTTTGGCCGTGCAAGGTGATGCTGGCCTGGTTCCCCAATATGCGGGCAAAGTGGCGGCATTGTTGGCGATGCGATTTCGGGATGGTTATTACTCATTCAGAACGAATTGGCAAAGTCAAAGGCTATTTAGCCCGGCAGTCGTGAATGGGCGACAGCGATTTTTCAGCTCTTGCGGCGGATGGCCATGTGGCGTCGCGGGCCGTTTTCCAACTGGCTGCCTGGTACCTCCGGTGACCATAATCAAGTCCCTCGACTTCCAAAACGGCCCAGAATGGCTGGACCGATCATACTACGGGTCTGGAATGGCTTAAATACTTTCATCAGCATACGAGGGCCCCGTCGGAAAGATCGTTTAGATGATTCTTACTCGATGGCCACGAGAGTCACGTCAAGCCGAATTCGACGAATACTGTAGGGAAAAAACCATATTATTTCACTCTGTCTGCCAGCGCATTTATTCCATCTAACCCAGCCTGTCGACGTCGGGAATTATTAGCCCGCTGAATGGGTTTACTATCAAGAGATTTTGTTCCTTATCAAAGCCAACATCACACAAATGTTCGCATTCAGTCCTTATTGTTGTTTAATTTACCAGAAAAAAGTGGCGGTCTAAAAATTCGAATTTTTGATGGACGAGACTATTGTCAAAAGATGTGGATTCAAGTTTCAATATTAAAATTGTATTGTAGAAATAAGAATACATAAAAAAGCTACATCACAACGGGCAGCAAAAAAAAAAAAAATAAAATTGGCATTTTTTAGTTGGGACGGCAACAGCAACATAAAAAAAATTAATTGCATAGCGAAAGAAAAAAAAAAAAAATATTGGACAATACTTGTAACTTGGCTTCAGTTGTTGAGGCGATCGGGGGAACAAATAAATGATACTTAAAACAAAGTTTGTTGGTCGTGCGTGAGGTGCCTTCTTGATATTCGTTCGAACGCTCCGATTCTAAAATTAAAAAATAAAAAAAAAATAAAAAAATCAAAATATATATAGATAGATACAAATTAAAAAAAAAAAAAGCTATAGCAAAAAAAACAAAAGAAGAAAAAAATAAACCTAAACGAAGCCAGAATAACAAAGTGCTGAAGTTATTTATTCTTCGGTGACATCGATCCGCTCCTCATACACGCGGTCTTTAACTTGAGGGGAAAAAAAATTAGAAATTCACCGTTTAGGTTTATGGAAATTTTTTAAAAAAACATACTAGTCGAATCATCTTTTTCTGCTCGTGCTGAATCGTACGGACTTTGTTCAGGTTCAATGTCACGTTCTTGATCCTCATGATGTGCCTGGTCATATTCGCGGTCGCGGTCGCGGTCAGCACTGGGGCTACGACGACGGTCATGATAATCATCACGCGGACTTTTTGACCGAGGTCTGGGCGAGTGCGAATAATCTCGACCCCGTCTAGGTGGTGGAGAATACGATGGCCGTCGCCCTCTTCTCGGGCGGTCATCATATCTCCATGAAGCAGATGGGGTATTCCTAGTCCACTGCAAAACGAAAAAAAAAATATTAGTTTTCACAACATGCCATTCGATTTGCATGAAGCAAGGTCTTACCTCTACGCTCACAATATCACCAGACCGAATACGCCTGTTGTGTATATCGTAGTAAGCATCTTCAGCGTCACGATGATCTTCAAACTCAACAAATGCAAATCTTATAACAAAAACAATCAGCTTGTGAATATCAGTTATAACAAAAAAAAAAGAACCAGACATACGGTCTAGAACGCGGGTTCCTAGGGGCGGGAATGTCGCATCTCACCAGGCGACCAAATCTAATCAAACATTGTTAACCAATTTCATGTTTTCATCATGGCATATAGATCCAAGCCCATTTGTAGTCAGCATTTTAAACAAGCGTCAAAAAAAGAAAAGAAAAAAAAAAAGAATGAAAATGAATAAACAAGCGACTCCTTATACTCAACCCTTAATAGTTTCTTGAATAAATATACTCAAATAAAAATTCAAAACTATTTTCAACCTTTAGTGAACCGATTCAAGTGAACCTATTGAAAGAGATTCCCTAAGCAGATAATGTAGGTTTTAAATATTGAATCGGATCTGCACTACCTATATTGTGCAAAAAAAAAAAGGCGGGAATGGTTAATGAGTTGCGGAGGTTGCTGTTTCGAAGGTCGAGTAAAGGTTGCCCAAAACAAAACAAAATAAAAATAAACAAATTACAAAAAATGCAGATCTTATCGAAACATCTGATCCGATCGCTTCAAGCCAAAATAGGAATAAGGAGAAGGACGAGGACGAGGACGACGAGGACGATGAGGAGATGGGTGACTGACTACCTTTCGAATTCATGAGCGAGATCACGAGCTCTGACGCCAATGCTGAAGCCTGCGAAAATCAGTTTTTTTGCACTCTTCCTCAGCTTACGACACTTCAAATCTTGTTTTGACGCACCGGTAACATATAGAGTTGTTCGAGACATCACTGATATGCCTTGAAAGGAAAAGAAATAATTGGAAACAAGTGGGAAGATTGAACAGGCTTCCAATGACATGTTAAATGCAGGGTAACACACGTTACATTACTATGCCGAATTGCCATGTTTTTGTTTACAGTCCAGCAACAAAGGCTTGCTTGAGCTCGCAATGGCTGACAACGAGCGCCATGAGTTCACAAAGTACTTAAATTCAGCACAGTCGTTTAGGTATAATGTTAATTTGGCTTCGGCTTTGAAATCGTCGTCTTTGACGGCAACAGCGGAAACGTCAAAGCGTGCCGTCGCCGCAACCGAGGAAGAGCTCGACAACACGATCGCCCGGCTGGAACGAACCGTGAACGACACGCGCAAATACCTTCAATCTTACCAGAGAACTAAAGAGAACGATGATGACCGTGTTGCGTTGTCGAAAACAATTTTGGCGTCAAGGCAATATATCGAAACAAGAACTAATGACGATAGCAACAATGACATGCTTAATATCGATGGCATGGACGACGATCGTGAATTGATTACATCAATCATTAGCGCACCGGCCAAATCGCGACTGCAGACTGCGTCTAATGAGCTGATTGATAAATTGCAGGTCCTTATAACCGATACAAATCTGGCAATAGAACGGGAGGAGAAACTTAAAACAGAATCAACCCAGCTGACCAAATTACTTGAATCCAGGATTAAATCAATCGATCAAACTTCACCCATATTTACGACTTCTGCAAGTGCGATTGCAGATCAGCGATTACGGAAAATTCTGGCCAGAAGGGAGAGTTCGAACCAAAAGTTGAAAAACTTAATGAGCACGTTAAAAAGGCTGTTGGATTTAGAAATCGCAACCGTGCTTGCCGAAGAAGAATCAGGTGCACCGATTGGTGGTTGGGATCAAACCCGTACGAACCGGAAAACGCTAAAGCAAGCGTCACTAGATAAATTTTGGTATGGCACGCGATCAAAGCAACTCGCTCACGAAGCCAAAGCACTTATCGAGGTTGGAGGCAAGCCCTTTCTTATTATGATGCGTAATATGATGCTGACTGAAAAAAAAATAAATAACTAGAATCTTCTCAACGCTGCTTTTGATCCGGAGTCGAACGGTTATGTGGAAGTTCAAGACCCTGATGGCATCGTAGCCAGGTTGTTGATCCGATCCGAGATTGTAAGTCAGCGACCAAACGACGACCGGTTTATGAAACTACGTCCATTCGCGAAAAAATTTTAGTACATACTTTTTTTAAAATCTAAATTGTACAAGCCCATTTGTTTCCAAGTAAGATAACTATAATAAAGAATTTCCGGCGCTATCTTCAACTTTGGCGAAATATTTTGGTTCCAGAATGCCATTTATGCCTTCAGATAATATAACTCCGTTCGCTGACTTGAAAAACTTGATGCCATCTTGCAACGCTTTCTCCAAGTTCACGTACACGTACACGTTCGAACTGTTTCGCATGCCGCTAATAACTCCTTCATGATTGGGCAAGCCTGTAGCCATATGAATATGATTGCGCTTCATTTTTGATAATCCTTTTGTTTTTATATGATCATTCCACACGGTTAATCGAGTTCCATGAACCGCTATTGGGAACTGGGTGGCATCCGTAATCGCATCTAGTTCGAGCAAGTTCACGGCAAGCGAGTGACCCTGATTTGCTCGAATAAGCCAGCCATGACCGGACAACGTATCAATACTGCTGCCGTTGTTATTGTTGTTGTTGTTGTTGTTGTTGTTGTCAATTTCAATACTATTGTCGTCATCACCATTATAAATCAGCTTGAATCGTGCCTTCTCATTCGTGTTGACGATTCGTTGAATATCGGCAAACGACACGCCCCTAAAACTGGAGTGCTGAAGAATCACGTTTACTGCAACGTAACCGTCATCTCTTATCGGCAATTTTTCCTTACCGGCTCCATGTCGTAATATGTAAGAAAGACGTTTGCTTAACCGGACCTCAGGAGAATCAGGCACGCGAGGTCGTGATCTCGGTTTCTTTGCCTGATCTGCTGATAATGATGTTGATGATTCGGCTTGGTCTGTCATATGAATCTTGGCCTAGTACATTAATATAATATGAATGGCTTGGTCTTATATATTAATGGACTGGATTTTACTAACTTAATTGAAAATTCATTACAATTGTTGCTTTATTAATATTCTATTGTTTTGCACTTGAAATTGTTAAAGTATACGCGCCACCACATCGTGCACGGGCAAAGAGTGGTTTTTGACATACAATTCTATATTCGATATAATACCAAAATTCTGTTAAACCTAATATACATGCAAAATGCAATCATTAAACACCATTCTATAGATGAATCAACCCAATTTTTTTTTATTGTGTTACCCCCTCCCACCACTGCATTGTTCGTTATTTCTGATTCGCTGTAACCATCAACTACTAATCACGGCCAAATTTATTCTTTTTTTTTTTTTATGGAAAATGCATCACGCGAAAGCTCTCCTCGATTTCATCGTCGTCTAAGCATGAAATATAAAGACATCGAGACACGAGATCTGGATTTACGGTCAGATGTTGATATGACCTTGCGGCATTAACAAAGTAAAGCAGTTTCTTAATAATAGATGCCGACGTCTTCAAGCGGTCAAAATTAACCAACTGAGCTAACGGAACCGATGCTTTGTGTTTTGAAATACCAAATATATCTTCCGCATCAGACCCGTACTCATCATTTATGCTGAACATACTGTCTCGAGTGTTGTCGTTAAGATTTTCGACGATAAATGCCGGTTTCTGTGCATTAAATGTAAGATCAGATAGATAGAGTCCTAAAACGATAAACGTAGTTAGTACAAAAAATATTCACGCCAAAGTTAATGCTCTAGCAACAAAAAAAAAATCTTACCTATAAATGGCACGCATCCTTTGGATACATCCGCCTTATCCATTTCATATCTTAAATTCTTAAAATTCTTCAATGGCGACGCAATTTTTTCCAGACTCTCAAACAACGCCACGTTCTCTTCCGCAACATTGTCCCAAGTTGTTTTTAACCTCTGCACAGTGGCAGACGCTAATGCAAGCGTGATCTGCATAAAAGTGGAATAATTTTGTAAATCCAGAGTTTGTGCAGCAATATGAATAAATTTCGTAATTGTCAGAGCTCGCTCTTCCAAATCACGAGTCAAAAGAATCTCAGAAGTCACCCATGAGGTCATTAAATTGAATCGAGAAATAATCAGTTCAACACCCCGCACATTGCGTGTGGACAGGAACGATAGCCAATCTTGAACCGGGGCAACGTTCTGCTTCCATTGAAGATCCATAAGCTCCTTCCAATCCACCTCCGCTAATGCATCACGGTCAATTAACGTGAATTGTGCAGCCAGGTCAAAAGCTCGGTATTTTAAAATAAATGGAAGATGAATGCTTAACGAAACAATACTGGAAGCTCTATCTGCACTTATAGTAGAATGACTTCGACTGAACACGCTTACCGCTTGTGATGACACGTCCGAGTTGTCCTCTCTGTCCAGCAAACTCGGCTCCAAAGACGTGATTCTTTGTGACAAGGACTCAACAAACCACGCATCTCGCTCTCTGCCTTTCCAGCTATAAACGGACGTTGCGTATACGTTATCCTTGGAAGGATCTGCATCGCTATCCGCAAAATCCCGAATACTTTTTTCAGACCCGATGGATGGCGGTGGTGGTGGAACCATAGACGGTTTTCGAAGATAAGTGCCTTCAAGCTTCATCAGTGCTAATGTGACCGGATCAATAGAAATGTCAGGAACATCATCAGGGATGTCGGCAAGCTTTGACAACTCAACTGCGAGATCTTCAGAAATACCAGGAATTCCAATAACCAAAGGAGCGGTTGCAGCATACCGATCGTCCAGCATTTTTAAATTACCAGTCACACTTGCCGGGCTATAACTCGTAACATTAAAACTTCCCGCCATGCTTGAAAATGATGATGATGAAGCCCATTTGAATTTTCTCAATGAATTATTTCTGAGATTAGCATGTCCCAATTGATGCCGTAATCCAGGAAGCGATGCCGAACTCTCTATTGGAATACCAGACGACGACGACGTCGTCGTCGTCGTCGTGGTATTCGAATCTGAGGGTGCAAGAGTCTGAAACTGCATCAGCACATTGTGATTTAAAGATGAACCTGCTGCAGATGAAGATTTCGATGAGCGTACATCATCACTGCCATAATCCAACCTTGCTTGAAGAAATAGAAAATCGTTTTTATTTGCTGAAATATCTGTCTCTGCTTTTTGAGGAGTAAAAATAGAACTGTTCGCCTCTGATCGCCCGCTGTCAATAAGTGATCCGTGCAAACTCTCAACCGCAGCGATATCGTTTTTTGTAGTTTGCGTGGTCCTAGATGGCGAGTTCCCAACCGCTGACTTTAAGTCGTAATCAAGCTTTAATTGATGAATAAACAAATTTGAACCTTCCCGTTCAGTTGATTCCAATAGTTGCTTATAATTGTCAACCACGCTTGCTGCTAAAATGTCTATTCTAACCCCTAATTCTAAAGATCGATCTTCGCTGCTATTTTCGTTTCGCAGAATATCGTGAGTGACAGCAAAATTGGGTGATAATTGAGGTATATCGCTTGTGTGTAAACTCTGATTATGATTGCGACCAAAAAATTTTTTCGTCCAGGATTTGAATCGAGATTGCTTAGCAACAATTGGGTCAGATGCTGAGTTTGTGTTACTATAACTACTTGAAATGTTGTCAAATTCAACATGATTTTGCAAGCCAGGAGATGCAGGTATTATTGAATCGACAATTGCCTGATCATCGGTAGGAATATCAATATCAGCTTTGCCACGTATTAGTGCACCCCAAGGATTTTCTAAATTTGCATTATTACCCCGGTCATTGACAGATTCGTTTGAACCTTGTGATGATTGGGGAGAAATCGAACTCGCTGAATTATTAGGCAGATGTAAATCAGCTTGACTGCTAAACTGTCCAGTTTGCGGAATAATTGGAGAAGAACTATTTAAATGCGTTGCCGGTGACTGCGGGTTCGATATCCTACTTTTGCGATTTTTCCTAGCCGGTTGTTCAATATTTGACTTGCCAGTAATTTCTATAGACTGTGATCCTACTGTACCACCAGGATGAATAACCACATTCAAACAACCAATCGAACTTTGCAATAAGATTGAATCCGCATAAATGAGTGACGGGAATACCCAGTATAAACTAGATGCCCTGATCCATATTCGTTTTAACTCACCAATCATGCGACAATCTGCAGTTGAGGCCTTGACTTTATCCGATGAAGAAAGCCGATTAATCCCATCAACGAACGCGGCTCGAAGTTTGAACGATGGCACAAAGTCGTCGGCAAAGTAATTAAGAACCCAATACCGTAATACCACAAAGGTTCGCATTCGTACAATTCGGCCAATGTTGTCGGATCGATCCAATGCCCATTGATACCTTGCCAGTATCAACCTCATGACATCTAACTCATGTGCAAACTGGCGAAAACCAAGAAAAAAATCTGAAATTAAATTATAATCAATGGTATCAGGAGGCGTGATAAGTAATATTAAACGAGCAGTTGTAATCCCAACAATTTCTCCGTGCATCCCATACCTGATAGGAATCGCAGCGGCTGCAGCGTCTTTATCCCAAATCGTACTTAAATGTGAAGCAACACTTGAAAATATGCTTGATGAAGACTTAAATTTTTTGCTTGTAAGATCTGGAGTTGGGAATGCCCAATTATATGGTGAAGAAGGAGAAGTTGGGGTTGGACTTAGTCCTGATATATTTGCCGTGACCCGGACATGACGCGTTGAACGAGGAGATTTTGGAGATTTTCCAAGCTTTTGCTTTGTTCGAATAATTGGTGTGCGTGGTGATTCATCAGAGATTGTAACAACTTTTTCAGCTAAAGATTTCTCAGCTGCAAACGGAGTAGACGGAGGAAACTCGATATGCACTGATTGGCCGGGAACATTTGAAAAACGATCTTGCTGAACATGAAATGACGTGTGATTAACTGATTCTGCTGGTTGATGGCAAGATGAAGTTTCTTCGCCATGCGCTCGAGTTGATTGCGTCGGCGGTATTGACGGTGAAGATCTTTCATGTTTTTCCATGGAACCGTGTCTAAAAAGAAAATAAGTAATAAAACCATATATTTCAAGTCAATCTACTCACCCAAGATCATCAGGTAAAGCCGAGCGAATAGCTAAACCTTTTGCTTTAAAATCAGAAAGCGCATCATTGTAAAATTCCGGTTGCGCTTCGTTGCCTCGGACGAGCACCTGTTCTGCAAAAAAATGTTAAAGCCCGCAATTGATAGACAAAAAAGACAAACTTACCATTTCTTGACTCCATAAAATGCAATCAGTACTAAAACTAATTGATAGTATATTGAAGGCGTGACGGCAATTTCAAGACGAGAATGCTCACACACGCGTAGCAAAGAGCAAAACAATGAACTGAAGCAAACGAGCAGCACCCTACTTTAGATAGCAAAACATGCTATATCACAGATATATGCCAATTTATATTATTCCGCAAATACAAAGGTAACCTACAGAGAAAAGCAAAGATGAACGCGAAAACCTTTTGTTTAATTTTTCGTTATATATCGCGAACTTATTGATGGTGCCCAGCCAGGGGATTATTGTGATTACGGGCGTTTAAACCCTAATGCTCAACCTGGCTAAACTTTCAGTCAACAAAGCAACCGTGTAATAATTTACAGATTATGATTTTCTTGGTATATTAAAACTTATAATTTTTTCTAATTATGAGAATAAATATTACTAGTAGTTTTAAATTAGATGGTTCTTAAGCCTGGCTATGAGATATTTGATGTGCGTACAGCATTGATCTACTCCTCGTACATAACCACCACCGCCGTGGACCTCAACGTCAACAAATCCTACTAAATACCGATACACCAGTAGTAATAAGTAGCAAAAATTTTTGAACAAGATGGCATTTCAATTGTGGTACATGTAGGATCAGGGCGGTTGTTTAGACGTTCGGTCCAAGCCAGGGGCCGTTGCTCAGGCAACCGAGTGGGTAGGGGTTCATATTGTACACCAACCCCACAAGCAGACGAGCCGGGCCGTTTACAGGCTAGTTTACAAACACACGCAGTCATCCTGTACATAATTGTTGGTTTCTGGCCATTGAGTAATTGAGCGATTGTCCTAAGCCTGCATAGCATCGCATTTGTTGGTTAATCATTAAGTTTTTCTCACTTAGTTTTGTTGTAACAATATACCATCAGAACATAGCTTCATAGCAAAACAGGATGGCATTCCTGTTTTCGCGCTCTAGTCGGCAAAAATCTCCTCAAGATTTGGTCAGACTCTTGCAGGACTCGTTGAATCGGCTTGAGCACTCGGCTGACAAGAAAAAGGTAAAGAATATTTATGTTCGGCTTAACCATTCTCTCCTGACATCTAGTGAGCAGGCCATCGACGAAATAACTCGAATAGTTGGTCAGTTAAAGGTTCTTCTGAATGGAGATTCAGATAGCGACCCTTCTCCAAATACTATCGCGCTACTTGCTCAAGAAGTTTATTCGAATGATCTTTTATACTATATGATAAAGGCCCTGCCCCGCCTAGATTTCGAACTCCGAAAGGATTTTACGGTAATATTCATAACCATTTTACAAAGACAGATTGGTCAACGCTTCCCCACTGTCGAATATTTAAGCACACGTGAGAAGGTGATAGTGCTTCTTGTAAAAGGGTAAGTCATAACCTGGAGTGTCTTGTAGCTGACGAGTTTTATTTTATTAATACTAATGGCTGGCTTCCTTACCTATAATAGATATGAAAATTCTGATATTGCTCTTAACTGTGGTCAGATATTGCGAGAATGCATAAAACACGAGCAATTGGCTAAGATCGTTTTGGCAAGTGAGCTTTTCTGGAATTTTTTCCAATATGTGCAGTATCCTGCGTTTGAGATCGCCAGTGACGCATTCTCAACATTCAGGGTCAGTTCATTTATTCAATCGGTGCTTTTTCTGTACTATTTCTAGTCAGGTATTTTTGTAGGACTTTGGACTAAATTATATATTACAGGAGCTTCTTACGCGCCATAAGAGTCTTGCATTGGAACTTCTTACACGAAATACAGACTTATTTTTTGAAAGGTTTAACGGTCTTTTAGTTTCTTCAAATTATGTAACCAAGCGACAGTCCATCAAACTATTAGGAGAAATTCTTTTAGATCGCACAAATTACATAATAATGACAGCATATATCGACTCACCAGAACGCCTTAAATTAATTATGAATATGCTCAGAGACAAGAGTAGGAATATTCAATATGAATCATTCCATGTGTTTAAGGTACTTGCATTGTTGTGGCTATTGCTTTTTCAGTTTCTTACAGATATAGGTATTCGTGGCTAATCCTCACAAGTCTAAGCCGGTCATAGACATTCTTATAAAAAACCAGGCCAAATTACTGGTATTTTTACCCGAATTTCATAGCGACAGAAAGAGTGTGTAAAGAAACTAATATTTTTACGTTTGCGTTCTAATTTTTATTTAGATGATGACCAGTTTAATGACGAGAAGCAATTCTTAATAAAACAGATACAAGAGCTTCAACAGGACCAAATAAGAAGTTGAATTTATACAGGAGCCCTGTTCATTTCTCTTGTTTTTTCTTGTCGTCGTCGCTCATCACAGCACCTCTTATCCTTCGCTGATTCGATTATTACATTGCATATATATATATTTATTTATTTATAGCATAGCTAACATTTGAGGTTACGACATATGGGAATACCGAATTACATGAGGCCGCAAGTAAAGCATGACCATCATTGATTATAAATTTGGCGAAATACGTAAATAAACTGCATAATCAATACTGAACGTGCTATTTTGTTTCGTTGGCCTGATATGTATTTTGGGATGATTTGATGAATGTGCGGATCTGATATAGCTTAGTAGGATATAGTGAGCTTCAGTATATCAAATTAGCATAAGTTATTTTGTAATATTAATTTATCAATAATGATTTCGCTTGATGTGGTCGGCCTTCACGGAAGCTCCACCGTGTTTATAAAAAAAAACCTTTGCACTTGACTAAGTTTTGATATCATTATTACTTCATAGTTTAGTAAAGTTATATTTCTAACCATATAAACATAGCATAAACGCTTGTAGTAGTAGTAGTAGTTTGATTGTCCAAGTAGGAGGGGATGTAGGAGGGGATGGGCCCCGACCCTTCATGATTTATTTTGCGTCGCGCGTGATGTCAAGCAGCAGCTTACAGTGTGCTCATTAATGGTCAAGGACATAAAATCGGCAGATCAATTCGTTGATAGGAACAAGCCGATTGAATGATTTAATGAACTTGGAACGAATTAGGTGGACTGATGCAAAATAATTAATCTTGGCCTGCATGATTCCTGATATTCTGCTTGATCGACACTCCACTGCTGCACCTTATAACTGCGCTCGATGGTCTAACGATGGACGTCTAGCCATAACATGTGCCAGTAGTAAACATGCAGGATCCGGCTTAAATAACACAGGAATTGAGATTTTAACTCCCGTGGTTGCGCGAGAATGGACCGTAAATGGACAGCCTACTCACAAAGTCGAATACAAAAGCTCAATAACTTGGCTTGATATCGATTCTACCGCATTTTGGATCAATGCTACAAAAAATGGTACCAACCATGATTTTTTTTTTTCCTTCGGAGAATAGTTCTTTTTTTGTTAATGCAGTAGATTTTAATAATGAAACTGAATCGATCAGCGAGGGCCAATCAATAATATCTATCACGGATTTGGCTTGGTCTCCAATTAGGACATCCATTAGGGGTGGCCCTCTTTTGGCCGTTTTGCTTTCAACATTAGAAGTGATTATTTTTGTATCATCTAAAAACGAAAAGAGTTCATCAACGGATCGATGGAAACAACTTTTTAAGCTTAATTTGGCTGTTGCAAAATCGTTAAATATTTCTATCAATAACAATGACAAACAACAATTGCTTATCGAAGAAAAGGAGAAGGTTCAACGGTTACGGATACACTGTAAGTATAAATCATGTACGTGGAACCGAATGCTAAGACTGTTGATAGCTATTGCCTGGTCAGATGCTTTTTATGGATTGCAAGACAGCCAAGGTCGAACTTTATCGATTTTAGCTACCGGACATGAGGATGGTAGTATATATTTATGGAGAATATATGAAGAGGTTGGTGCCGGTATTACTGGATCGCAAAAGATATCTGAAGGATGGATCACAAATATCAAATTCTCTGCAGTCATTGGAGTCGAAAACCCTCAGGAAGAAACGCGAACATGCTTCATGCTGATCTCAACATCAATCAATGAGTTGTTTTTTTGCCCCATGATAATCTCAAATTCATCAGTTTCTCTAGGAGTACCTCAGCTGGTCAAGAAAAAATCCAAGAAGGCTATTTCTCATTTAAATTGGGCTCGATCGTTACCCGAAAACGGTCTTATAGGAGTGGCAACAATGGTAAATCATGCCATTGTTGTCAATGTGGTTGTCGTAAACTCTGATTTTACGGTTAACGTACATGAAGAGCGGACTGGTTTGATTGTACCTATTGTGGGGTCGAATTTTAATGCAATCCCTGATGGCATACTTATTACTTTGATTTCTCATACAGGAGAAATCAAATCTTTAACGTATCCGCCAAGAGCTTTATCTACAGATGCAAGCTTAATTGCGCGGAAGATTTCCAATTTATTGGAGTCTCGCGTCAAAAATTATTACTCGCCATTTCCAGATGAGAACGAGGAAACAACAGAAGCAGACATTCGAATAGCATCATACGATAGTGATGTATTTCTTAATCCGTTTATATTGTACAGGTACTCAAAAATGTTTTTTTTTTTTTTTTTTTTTGTTTTTCCGCGTTGCTGATGTGGTTATAGTATTCTACCAGCGAACAGCTACTATTATCCAGTTTCTTCAACAGACTGGAGTCGCATTATATTATATTATTCATTCACAGAAGAGACTACTTTTGAAAACCTTTTTAATCGGTACAATCAAATAAAGAGGTCAGCCGTGTCACCTCGAACTATTCTGTGGTGTGCAAAGCTTGCAGCCGTTAGTCAGAAAGAAGAATCTGAAATTCAATGGGTCATTGCGGCAATATCATATCTAAAGTCTTTGCTTCCGAGCGACGATATCTTTCAAAAGTTCAAGGCCAATTTCTTGGTTGATTCCCGAATAGGTTTTACGCGCCGATTACTGTATAGTTTCAATAATTGGGCGCTATCATTTTCTGGTGAGCAAGCATTGGACGGTGATGCAAGGTCTCGCATTATTAAGGATATGTATGATAGCTGCCGGCATAGTCGCGTTGAGATAGCGAGTCTGGTATTGCAAATTTTTCTTGACATGAAATCAGGTTGTGATGAATACTCTGGCAAGATTGCGTATCAATATGCAAGGTTTTTGCGATTGGGGTCACATAAACGCGTTGCGGATTTCGATTGGCTGACTGGTTTATCGAGACGCACGTTTGAAAAATTAAAACAATTTGGGTATCCTGTAGATGACGAATTGAGTGATGCTCGCCTAATTGAGAAGAACCGCATGTTGGATGTTGGCATTTCTGGAGTGGTAGAAGAATCTGAGGCCGCCGTAGCTTTAGATGATACTGACAGAGACAAAGAGTGCAAATGTATTGCTTGTGGGAGTGACGTTGAAATACGAATGGATCTCGATGCTCCCGAGGAATTCATTGCCGTGTGCCGGACTAACGGTCATACATGGGGTATGGTTTTGATGACGTATACTATGAAGAAGGAACTGAGCTGACTCAAGAATTTAGGGGTATGTTCTATTACATTATTGCCGGTGATGGGCTTGCACCAACGTCGCTGCAGTCTTTGCTCACAGACCGCCATATCGCGAGAGTCGATAACAAATAGTATTGGCACGCCGGTGCACGGGAGTGTTTTGGATAAGCTTCTGCATGACAATGTCATATGCGTATATTGTGGAGAAGAATTTTATGTCATGTAGACTTTTTTTGGAGGGGGGGTGCGTATGAGCTTGACTGAGGCTGTGCGGTAAATCAAAAAATGACAAACCTTGACCCGTTGTAAAAATCATGACGAGTTGAGCTCTGCCAACCTTTACAAGCTTGGATAACGTTTTTTTTTTTTTTTTTTTGGCAAACTCAGCACTCGGGCCGATGATGTAGCTTTTGTTGTGAATTAGCAGGTGTCTGATGGTACTTATTTTCCGGTATGGAAAGACAATGCTGCCAAGAGTTCTTCGCATGCCAGGGATTCAGCCGCTGGATAAGCGGCACTTTCTGGATTCCGAACCCTCGGAGCTCTGCCGCTGATCTTTCAAGTTTACACATCTAATTTAAGATGTCTATCGAAGGTCATAAATAATTAAGATTGGGTGGCATCGTGATGGAGTACCATGCACACGTAATTTTTTTTTTTTGGGTTTGGAGAACTTTCGAGATGGTGCTGTCCCTGAACCAAAATAAAATAACAAAATTCGCGCACTGACGTGGGTTTTGTAATAGAAGCTAAATTTCATGATGCCGTTCGAAACCAATGTCGTGGAGATTTCTACCGTACATGTATATATAGTTATATAGCTTGAAAGATTTGAGCAATCTTTGCCCACTCGTACTTGCATTGCATTAAAAAATGAGTTACTATCAGAATAACCAAGGCGTGAGTTATTGGATCATGAAAGTCCATATTGCATTTATTAACGACATACAGCCGCAGTATCCGCCTCAGTCATACGGAGGAAACTACGGTCCTCCACAAGGTCATCCTAATGGAAACTACGGTCCTCCTGGTGGATATGCTCCCCAGTATCAGCAACAACCATACTATCCCCAACAGGCACCCCCGGTCATCATACAACAACAGCCAGCCCGGCAGGACGATGGTTGTTGTGGAGCATTCTGCACCGGATTATTGTGCTGCTGTGCTGCAGAGGAATGTGCTGGCTGTCTGCTCGGTTGATCACACTATCACTGGCTCCGGTGTTGAATGTTGCCGCTATTGCGTTCTGAAAAATCAGCGGTCATGACTTATGAATTCGTCAACCAAAATGTTTTATGTATTCCTTTTTTTTATATTAATGTATTATAAATAAAACATTTTATTTGCGATCCTGTGGTGGCTGGGAGCCTGCAACCGGCGTAGGCATGTTCCTGCGAGTTGCTACACCGTCTTGTGTCTTCAGATTCGACGGTCCCTGAGTCCTTCTACGGCTAGAGATTATGCTCTCTAATAATCGCTTCCCAGCAGGTGAAACTGTCGTTTTGTGAATAACCGGTGAACTTTTAAACTTTGGCGTTGAAATCGATCGTAATTTTGCAATGTTACTCTGCGTTGTTATCCGCTTTACCAGTCGGTGATGTAGCTCTTCTCGTTTGGGAGTATCCAAAATTTTAAATTTTGAAACGATTGGTGTTGCACCAACTGATGCCCAAGTCATTGGCTGCGCGTCAAATTCTGAAGGTGAAGGCGAAGGCGCAGCAGACACGAATGAATATCCACGTATTCTAGGAGTGCTATCTCCCATGTCGTCTGTCGATGGGGTTTCGCCACGATTGGTTTGCAATTGCTGGTCGTTTATATTATTCTCATGACTGATACGAGTGTTCGCTCGGTCAATCTGTTTATACTTCGTTCTTTGAACTCTAGGTTGATTTGGTAGTCCTTCTGGTGCAAACATGAGCTCGTTATTTGGCTTAGTTTTCCACGAAGTAGGACCTGGTGTACTATCCTTGACTGGAATCAGAGCCACTGAACTGTCTGGCATGTTTGATGCTGACAGATAAGTTGCATTGTTTGTCAGTGACTTGCCTGTTTCTTTTTCCCATTCGATAAGCTTTGTAGCTTTATCTCCCGCGATCTGATTGTTATTCCAGATCCATGAATGCTTCTCTCTGTTCTTTTGATTCCGTTTATCAAGTATCTTGTTAAACGATTCGTTATCTTCAGATGTATATTTCCCCTGAAATTGGTCTAATGAACCTTTCGTAATTTCCCCGTTACTGGATTCTTGGTCTTCTGCATCTGCGTCTGAAAACTCGTCGTCGCTGTCATCTGTACTAGAAAAGCTTTCGCTAACAAGCATCGGAGTCTCTGCCCTGGAGTGAGCCAGGGTAGGTGTCGGTACCGTGTTCATTTCAATCCGCCGTTTTTTATTTGCCAGGGTAGTCTTCTGCCTCTTTCGTGCTCTCCTTGCTTCTTCCCTGGCAACGCCATCTGGTTCACAAAGCCGTTCTAATTTGCGTTGCAGTCGTGCAGCCAAGTCATACTCCCCTGCTCCAAGAGCATCAAGGTATTTATTTCTATACTTCAATATCGTAACATCCGGAAAATAATCTCGTTCGATAATTTTTGACAATGATTCCACGTATTTGTCTTCGTCAAGAACCGTACTTGGTCGTTCAATCTTGGGTGCTGCTGGAGGTGGCGGCAAGACCATCGTTCCGACCGCTGTTCTTAATGATCGTTCTGATATTCCATTAACTTTTTCATCATGAATCCCCATAGAG
Organism: Lipomyces japonicus; assembly: GCF_038497905.1. NCBI lineage: Eukaryota > Fungi > Ascomycota > Lipomycetes > Lipomycetales > Lipomycetaceae > Lipomyces > Lipomyces japonicus. The sequence goes on along the minus strand of NW_027117818.1, from coordinate 82,612 downwards.
CGTTTCTGACTGGCCGAGGTAAAGCTAGAATCCATTTCGCTCAATATGTCCTGAGTAGTGCTGTTTGAATAAACCGAGGATCAATCCCACTTGTAGAAATCAAACATGGAATTGCTATAGAAGTAATTGCGCACACCGCGCGCACTGCGATTATTGTAAGTTTTACAACTCGGAATTTTTGCGGGGCTCCGAGTTTGAAAGGTGCATTGTGTGACCTTGGTTGAAGTTGCGCAAAGAAAAAATTGGCAGTACAACAATAAGAACGGGAAACTCGCCAGAGCTTGTCTACGTTCCGGTTTAGAGAGCAATCAGAACCAATTGAGTCAAGAGTTTATCGTTAGAAACATGCGTCGTTGATATTACCAAAGGAGAACATTATAGAAAGTTCTGCGAACGAGTCGGCGGAGAGAAAGAAGCGAAAAAGATCTTGAAACTACATTATCCAGATTGCAATTACTGGAACCTTTTTAAAAATATGAATTTGACAGATGCAAGGTCTAAGATTCTGGAAAGACTGTGGAGGAGATTGAAGATGTTTTTTATCGAGAATTTGAGGAGCATCAATGACAACTAACGTTCCAGGAGTGGATGATCACAAATGTTTCGGAGTGGGAACGAGAAAGATATCGCATAAAAATTTTAAAGACAATTATAAACCGGGCCATGAAATATTTAAATCTTGAAGGTTTTCTTGTTTCGAGAGCGAAAGGAACTGAGTGATGAGAGTGTGGAGCTTTGCAAAGTGACTCCGGCTTTTCATGACATTATAAAAGACACGACGAAGGTTGTTAATTCTGTTTCGTGAGTGGCTCTTTTAACTTGATGCCAGGCATTTCGCTAACTGACAAAAGATACACATGAAAACAATGATAGCCGAAACCCGGTTTATGGGTGAAAACTTTACGTAAGGCGGGTCTGCGTATGCTCATCGGGTTTGAAGGTGTGCATGGAATTATCCGGTCGATGAAGCCGAGCAAGCCGTCCGACTACGTGTGATTCGAAAGCTTTGCGTATCACGGAGCCCTGGACCATGATTATGACCTGTTACGTATGGTAAATCACGGTGTCATCAGCGTTGTGAAGAAGGAAAGCAGCGACCTCCCGGAGGAGGATAAGGGCCGCCGACTATAAAGAAACTGCTACCATAGATATTTCAGATGATGAAGAGGCACAACTGGATTCATTGCTTAAAATGGCCACTGCTAATGCTGAGGAGTCTGCCAGGGAGCAGGAAGAAATTGAAAGAGCTGAAGAAGTATCTGAGGAAGCACTTGGTGACGCGACTGGGGAATCTTTTGGTGAAGGACTTTGTGATGAAGGTGATTTCGACGCTTGTGTTGACGAAGATGACCAGGAACCTGCGGAGATATTTCACGACGTATTTTCTGGTGTTGTGGAGGTATGCTACCGGTATATAAGTATCTACTGACGTATTCAAAACAGGTACTGGGTGTTGACGCCACATGATCCAGCTTGCAACGATCTAGCTGAAACGGTCATGACTACAGCTACACCCACCCCAAGCTTTCCGAGCAAGTGAATTTTGTCCGAGACTAAACATTCAGTGATCCAGCTCGCTGTCTAAATAGCCACCCGGTTTCATGCGCTAAATCATAAATCGATATGTTGCAAACGGAATAATGTATGATAAGCCTTCTCCGAGTCGACCAGTTTCGGAAGGAGAACCAAGTGACTATTGGGCTACTTTTCAACATTATAAAGACGCACATGAAAAGGCTGTGGAACGATATGAGGAAAGACAGCGGAATGAACTAGAGAAAGAAAGGAAGAAACAAGAAAAGGAAAGAAAGAAGCGAGAGAGAAAAAGAAAGAAGCAAGAGAGAGAAAGAAAGAAAGAAACGGGAACGGGAACAAAATCGCCGGAGAGCGCGAGAGAGCCAACTAGCGGTGACCAAGACCTTAGAAGGTGTGGATGACAATATGGTTGATAACGACGATGATATGCTGGCTATGCTATCTGATAACGATTGTGACGGTTATGACTTTAGTGGAAATAGGTCTTGTGGTGATTCTGACAATGAAGGACAATATTCAAAGGAGTCTCGCTCTAGCGCCTCAGCAGGTAATAACGAAGAGACGGAAGAACAACCACGTGTTCATGTAAGTTTGGTTATTTACTGATGTCGATCTCGATGGGAGTTAATTAATACAATAGCTTACTCAGATACACATGACAGATGTTTCTATCAAGCCAAGCGGTGGACGTACCAATCAGATGAGCCGTATCAAAGAAAGAGCGTCTTTTGAGCTATGCTTTGAAGAGTTGGTATCTAGCTATTTGGCATGGTTGAGACTACCTTCACAAAAACAACGACAGCTGCCTGGGAAGGCGACACTGTACCAGGAGCTAGTCAATGATAATTGGAGTGGGATGGAGTTGAAGCAGTTGAGGAACCGGTCTAATTCCTATGTCACATTAGTGCATTTTAAAAGTAAGTTTATCGTGAAGATCCTAATAGACTAATTATGTTACTTGGTCACCGCTAGTTGGCTCTCTAGCGCTCTCCGGCGATCATCTTCCTCCCGTTCCCGTTCCCGTTCCCGTTCCCGTTCCCGTTGCCGTTCCCGTTCCCGTTTCTTTCTCTCTCTTGCTTCTTTCTTTTCTTTTCTTGTTTCTTCCTTTTGCTGTTCGGGATGATTTCTTTTGTTGCCACGGGATTATTCTTCTGCTTATGGATCTTTTAATATTAGCTGAAAGGAAAGAGCACTACATGCACTTTATAAGAAAGGTGATTGGGCTGCCTGTGATTGATGGTATACCGGCGTTCAAGGCATGAACAATCACCTATGATGTAAACTGCCGTTATAAGAGAGCATTCGAAAAGCTCGCAGAGGAACTCAACGAAAAGTACGGTGTAGAACTTCTCTTTACTCCATGTGTTCCAAAGTTTCATTACGCTCACGAAACTCTTCCACCCTGCTACAAATGGTGCTGGGATGACAGATGGCGAGGCAGTCGAACGATTTTGGTCAAGAGCAGCTTATCTTGTTTTTGCAGGGCATGCTGCGTCTAGCGACACTCGGCATTTATTGTTTCAGAAACACGTCTTAGCTAGTGCGCTGCGTGGTCGGCTCGAGCTCCCGCGCACGCTGGCTAACAGGGCAAAGAACGCTCTAACTGAGAAAGACCTTACGGAGAACACTTCACGGTTTTTTAAGTTGGAACTTGACGCGGCGAATGAGAAGAGGAAATAATACTTCTCTTCAATTAACAAGGAGGATCAGAACCTACTTCGCGTCTACCAAGCTGTCAAGGCATTTCACGCGGTCGACGCTGTTCACACTAGAGCGGAAACCGGTTCTGAAGCTCAACTCTTCTTGGTCTCAGTGAGTAAATTAATCAAGTTTTGGTAGATCGTCGACTTCAGCAAGAGGCATTACAGAAATGCTCAGGTAACAACGAAGCATAGTTGCGTATTAAGGGAGTCAGAAAGTATTCTGGCCGCGTTTATGCCCTCGTCGAGCAATACAATGCTGCACTTGGGAAGCAAAAAGTGCAGAATGCTCTCAATGAGTTTGATGTGCAAAATGAATTTAGTTTAACAAAGCTTGATGCAAACGAGATCATTATATCAATGCCGGTGGCACATGCATACCTATCCGAGCTTGCGATTGGCAAGCGCTACTTTGGAGAGAACTGCATGTCCGACGTCGCTTGCGGAACGCGATAAATATCCGCCTTTGTCATCTTGCTGCCTATCGAGAACTCGAGATTTTAGGAGCAGAGACCAAGCGTTTTGTTGTTTGGGCTATGGACGTGGTACGAGCACACATAGAAGATTTGGCAGCCAGTTCCCTATATCGACAGATTGCCGCTCGTTATTTATTTGCCAAATGCTCTATGGTATAAAAGATTCTGCCTGTACAGAAGCTCTTGCGCAACTATACGACAAAGAGATGAAACAACAGCTCGTAGGTAAGTCCACTGCGCCTCATTTTTTTAACTTTCCATTCTAACTATTCTAGACACGATCAATGATGCTGAGGTTGCTATTAGTAACCTTAAAATTTCATCTTTAACCCAGCCTAGTCATGATGCGCCTGCTAGTCCTGCTGCCTACGTCGTTTCACCATTGCCTCAGCCACCTCAAGAATCCGAGAACCTCGATGCCTTTGATGAATTGTTGATTTAACAGACTACGACGATGATGATGACGATGATCATGTCGACCCGCTCCCCAATTTGATTTTGGGTTCTCGCTCTGACATTGACAATTTTTTTTATTTTTTTTTATTTTTTTTTTCAATCTCATATTTTAATTCATACAATCATTTCAATCACTTATTTTTTATTGTTTCTTATCTTCTTCCTCTGCTACCGTCAAGCTCTTCTATTATTTTGGCGCTCTGGTCATTTTTCCCAAGGCCACACAATGCACCTTTCAACCTCGGAGCTCCGTAAAAATTTTAAGTTGTAATAATTCACAATAATCACTGTGCGCGCTGAACGCACTCCACCTTTCAAACCTCCAGGTAACTAGTGCTTATAAAGAATTCTTGTACAAGACTGTAAGGTGTTTTAAAATACCAATGCAAATTATAAAATTAAGCAGAAATAATTACAAATATGTAAACTATAGGCGAGAATTAAGTGCAAATTATAAAGTGAAAACTGATTTCTCATACCATTTAACTAAATACAATCTTAAATAGACAAGGCATTTAAAAAATTGTCAAACAATAACAAGAACATACATTACAAATACGCTAAAAAAAATACAAGAATTACATGATTAAAAACAAGTTATAATTTTACAAAGGCTTTCTGGCAACAAACAACATCATGGGAGTAAAAAGACCCAACTTCGCGCCAAGAACCAAGTTAACAGCAGCTTCCTCGAGGGCTTCAGTGACCTTCTGAGAACCTTCAGGAGCCAAATGGAATCGCTCCAACAGACCAACGGACTTCATGGTGACTTGTCTTCCAAGCCATGATGTGCGGAAAATTGTAACAAGGTCGCTAAGAGATCGAAGATACTTCCACTCACCCGTCAGTGGGTAGTACCATGGCACATCATCAGGTCTTGAGGCAAGATCTTCCTCGTGAATGATCTCAAAGCCAACAGCCTTTAGCGCATCACGCGCAACATCGATCTTGACCATCTTGGGGATACCATCTCCAATCTCAATACCATAACAAACTTCTCTGTGCTGAGGAATTGACTCATCATATTGATCAGTCATGACCCACTCATATACACCAAAAGTTCCGCCGGGCTTGAGAACCTTATAAATTTCACCATACACGCCCTCAAGTGAAGGAGCATGGACAGTAGCTTCAATAGCGTACACAGCGTCAAAGGACTCCTTTTCGAAATCCATCTGCATGAAATCTCCCTTTACGAAGCTGAGCTGATCAGCAAGTCCAAGTTTCTTGGCGTAGTGAGTAGCACGCTCAACCTGGTAGTCATTGTTGTTAAGACCAACAACATTACAATCCGTAAACCTGGCAATCTCCTGAGCTGGTCCTCCAACACCACAACCGACGTCAAGAACTTTCATACCAGCAGTGATACCAGTCTTGTATGCCAAATAATGTTCATGTCTTGCACAGAATTAGACAATTGTAACAAAAAAAATAAAAATAAAAAACATACCTAGCAATTGACTGCTTAAAACTCTCACCGCGATAGAATCGTGAAAAGTGGAACGAAGTGCCCCATCCGTACTCGTAGACTGTAAAGCAATTAGAAACGTCAATGCTATTAAACAAGACATCAAACCGTACAGTCAGTAACCAAATTATAGTAATGTCTAGTAAGTGAAGCGTATTCTTCCAAACGTTGCTACGATAAGACGGGTCAATCAGTGCCCCACAATGATGGCGGAAAGATGAAATAAACTGTACCTTTTTGTCGTCTTCAGTCTCATTGCTAGGCTTCTTGTTATCCCAATGCTTAAAATATTCATCAACAGCAGCTTTCTGCGCATCAGCATTCTTGCTAACGGCAGCAAAGAAGCCTTGTTTCTTGGTCGCATCCTTGCCGTGCAAAGCTTCCTTAAATTTCGCGTCGCGAACACGGTCGACTTTCTCGGGAACAAACGTAGTGGCCATAGTTTTTAGTATAAAAAATAACAATGAAGTTAAAGAAAGAATTATCGAAATTGAAGCGAGTGTTCCCAAAAAAATAAAGAAGAGAGAAACGACAATGAAGACGGGTGATAAAGCCTTAGAACTGTTAGTGCGAAATTTAAACAGCGAAGAGTTTAGCTCCCGGGGGGCGCCTATCGGTACCCGAACACGAGCTGTTGGCGAAAAAACGAACACGAGCAATTGCAACCTGCATTATATTATAGTACTACGTATATATTATATTGACTGCGCCCGAAGCAAGCCAGGTCGGACTCGTATTCGGCACAAAAATTACTACTTAGTACTACGCTCCTTGAATCTCTATTTTTGTATATCTCATATTCATTAATTATACAGATCTATAACATATTATTTATATTTTTGCATTATGACTGTTTGAAATAGATATGCCATCTATATATATCTATATATGACAAGTAATCCGGGTAAACTGCGAACGCGACTCGTGTTTGTTTTTCTATCGCGCGTCGTAATAGAAGAAAGCACTGAGGTCAGTATGGACGACAACAAGAAGCAAAAAAATATTTTGTAAACAATTACCAACGGTCTGAATGGCTCATAAGATTGAAAGATAATTTTGTATAAAATTTTTATTGAGGCAGATCAGGTTGTCTTTTAAAATATTCGTTTTATCCTTGAGATGCGTTCGTTTGATACTCATGAGCCAATCTCAGATAATACCATTCTTCTTTCAGATGATATGCCTGAACAGGACATGTTGCCAAATTCATTAGATGCTACAGCTACGAATGTGTCAGAATTGAGGGACAACGTCAACGCAGTTGAAAAAGAAGAGTTGAGCTGCGTTGTCGCTGGATCACTGATGCAAGTCATTCCACAAGTTTTTGACGAGAATGGACGTTTGGTTAAAGAATTTTCTAAATTCAAAACTTTTCTTGAGTAATATTTAGTATTGTGGGCTATTAGAGTATTCACACTAATTTTTTTAATGCAGTGATGAGTTCAACTCTCTAGAGCATTCGAAGAAGATTACAATAATGCAATATCTTGGACTTCTCTCATGTTACAATTGTAATATGCTTGACGAAGAGCTTCATTATTTTTGTAAGATTTGCGATAATCCAAGACCTACGAGGGACGTCAAAGCTGAACCTTGGACAGAATTGTGCGATATTTTCGGTTATATGACAACCGCCAAAGCAATTTGCAAACAAGAACCCCTAAGAATTTCTTTAATGCTAGCATTTCGTCGCTATTTATGTCATTATGTTGCACCTGATGTGAGTGACCATGTGTTTGGAAAATGGTTGCAGTCCATGTTTACTTCAAGCTTTAGAGAATGCAGACTTACTGCAAGGTTAGTTTTGTTCAAAGGTTTATCAGTTATATACTAACTATTCCAGTCGAGTACTGCCTTTGTTTGTTGAATCAGATAGCCAGTTTACGTCCACCTCGTCTAATAAACATAAAGTGCTTGAAATCATTAAAAGGTCAGCCAATAACAACGTTTACATGGCCGAAACATTAATTGTTGTTCTGAGCGAATTGGGCAAGATATCGGAGGGCGAAGATTTAAACGTTCTTTTACTTCGATTGATTAACTACTTGTATTCTAATAATGCCTTTGAAGTAGCACTGGCCTATCACGAATTAAGGCAGATAGCTGTTTTCAAGGGCTTATCGGTCTGGAGGCTTATGGCACCTTATTGGTCTACAATTGGCATTTACGTATTTGGGAACTTTGAACTAAAAAGTCAAATGTTAAAAACGCTTTCAGATGTATTAGAGGTCTCGGTAGATGATTTTTTAATTAGAACTCAGGAATATACCGTGCCCTACTTGGTATTACAAAAAAAGAGCATCATTATTCGCCACTTAGCCGAAATAACTGGAAAGGAAGTTTATCAAATATTAACCGATAATATTATACCAATTCTTGCGATATTTTTAACACAACCAAATTTATCTCAACCAATACACGAGGCCACGTTGCTGTTAACAGAACTTTCAAATCTCAGCCGATTTCCTGTGACCAGTCTTCTTCAAAGGTTTATGATAGAAATATCAATTGAAGTCTTGAAGCGTTATTCAGTAGAAGATGAGAAAAAAAACGACGAAGAGATAATGTCGTATAGAGCATTACAGATTATTGCAAAGCAAAATTCTGATAGTCGCACGTCGCAACGTCGATCGCCGACTCCAATTCAAATGGATACTTTTTTAAAAAAATCAATACTTGGTATTATTTCTGGATTGTCAGATATGATATTTGCAGTGCATCGAAGGCTTCAGTGGACCGAAAAGGTTAAATGCATTCGGGCGTTACATGCTGCTGTTCGGTTTTCAAAAAATCATGCATTTATGGCAATTCCTCAAATTCTTTCATGTATACAGACTGCCTTGGAAGATAAATCGCTTCAATATGTTGCGATTGGCGCATGGATAGAATTAGCCAAAATTATTGGGTCAGTTAAAAAAAGCGAGTTCGAGAGGTTTCTTCAATTAACAATTTCCGTATTATGTAACTATTGGGATAAGCTGACCGCAAATGCTGAAATATTAGCTGTGGAACTGTTAGAGGTGTTTCAGCAACATGATCTGCTTCAAAAAGTGCCACCACCTGCTATTCCAAGTCCAGAAATTGTGCCAGAAGGGCTTAAAGAAGTTGTCGGACGCTTGCATAATTCTTTTAAGCAAAGTGATAATGGCCAGAATTATTACTCTGATGCTAGATATGTGCAGTACTTATATTCCAGATGTCGAAGTGATAATTTTTCTGTGGTCCACGTGGCGCTAATTGAAATGAAAGCATTTATTCTAAACCGACAGAAAGATTGGTATAAACTTATAATGATTAGCTCTCCAGATGACTTGATATCGTCTACCATTCAATCACTTTTAAACGTCTGCTCGAGATTTAATGATGCAAAGCCCGAGATTGCTCAACTTTCGTCTGAATGTCTTGGGTTGATTGGAGGATTAGATCCTAATAAGCTTGTGGATAAAGGCATTACCGAAGATTTACTACTTCTCTCTAACTTTGATGCAATTGACGAAACATTGAAGTTGATTGTAGTGCTCATCGACAAATATCTTGTCCCAGCATTTCGAGCATGTACTGAGACGAAACCTCAACTTTATCTTGCCTACGCCATGCAGCAGTTGTTGAAATTTGGTGGATTTAGCGCTTCTTTCACTGATTCTACATCAAATTCATCACAATGGAATCAGTTTAGTTTGCTTAGCAAAGTTACTCTTGCACCATTCACAACTTCCAAATACTCATTAAATGCAAACAGCAAAGGAAATTTTTGCAATTATCCAATATTTTTTGCCGGAATTTCCCATAAGATCTGGTTACAATCGTTTACGCTAGATTTGTTAAGTCGCGCATCAGATATTTGGAGGAGTACGCCTAGACAATCGACAAGAAAGCGAAAAGCAGTGGCAATTATTGAAGATGAATCTCAGGATGACGTTCACGATATTTTCCTGATTTTTTCAAAAACAATTTTAAACCAAGATCTGTCGATCTCGAGCTTTTTATTACCTTATATAGTTCAGTATACTATCGTTAATGGTACAGATATTGATCGTTCGAATATCTTGAATGAGATAACGACCATTCTACAGTTTGACTCACCCATTGACAACTTTGAATTTGAGACAATGAAAATGTTCTATGAGGTAATTTTTTTTTTTTTTGGTTTTTTAAACAATTAAGTATTAACTATATAGACTGTGTTTTCAGTTCTGGACCATAGCAAAAGATGGTGCCGCGGTAGGCATGGTCTCAACGTTCGAGGCCAAGAAACTTCTCGTTCGTCTTCGGCAGGGAAACCCGTGGCTTTTGATGAAGAAATTAAAAAGACAATGACAATCGTGGAAAGCGTTCCGGTAGAAGTAATGGGAAACAAAGCATTTGAATGCAACTCATTTGCTAGATCACTATACTATTATGAACTGTTTGCGAGAGAATGCCGGGGGGATAAGATCAAGATGAACGAGATATTCATCAAGTTACAGATGATATATTCCAAACTCAAAAGCCCAGACTCAGTTCAGGGAATTTCTTTACAACTCATGTCTGCAGGACTTGATCAACAAATATTAGAAAATGAAGCAGCTGGAAAATGGGACATTGCCGAAAGTTGTTATGAAGTTCTGGTTCGCAATAGCCCCAACGATATGGATTCTGAAACAGGTTTAATGAACTGCTTACGTTCGTCTCATAGATATGGTAAGTTAAGTTGAAAGTTAAAAATGATTCGCATGCTAATCTTGAGCAGAAAACCTATGGAGTCGCTTGGAAATTTTTGCGAATAACCGGGACGAGTTACCTCGTGCATGGGTCGACTTTGGCATTGAAGCTTCGTGGGTATTAGAAAAATGGCAGTCCTTGGACAATTGGATTAAACGAGCAACAAAACCTAGCTTTGATTTTTACATTGGTAAGGCACTGTTGTTGATCAAGGAAAAAAATTTAAGTGGGCTGTATAAGGTACTGTCATCCGCTCGAATTGAAATTTCAAATGGAATTGCGCATTTGCAGTCAGCTTCTCCTAGATTTAGTCATGATTTGTTGTTTAAACTTCATGCTCTTTCAGATATTGAAATTCTTACAGATCTCTTACAAAAAAATACGTCTGCGTACTCTACATGGCAAGATCATTTTAAACGGAGAACTGAATTTTTGGGTCGAACTTATATTCACAAACGATATTTGCTTGACCTTCATAAGTCAGTAATCACTCTTTTTGAGTAAGTAACAAGAAGTATATCTATTCCATGGATTGCTAATATGTACCACAGGACCAAATCTTCCTCAGATGATCGATTAAGCGTATTACTGCAGACCGCAAAATTGGCTAGGAAAACAGGTCATACTAACGATGCTTTTTTTGCTCTTCAAAATATACATCGATTCTATTTGCCTCAAGTTGTGACTGAATCGGCAAAGCTACAATGGAAACAGGGTCAACGTAGACAAGCTTTGAAGAAGATTTATGATTTGAATGAAGCTATTAGAAAGGAATCAAAAGACATTAATGACAGCAAGGAAATGAATAAAGAAAAAAACAGGCAATTGGCGAAGGTATTCATTTTTGTTTTTTTTAGTGTGATGGTGTTATCTAACATGGTCTAGATGGCATTGACCCACGCAAAATGGTATGATCAGTCTGATCAGGCAGAATGGTCTGCTGTTTTGTTTCAATATAATGAGGTCATCAATCGATGTAAATCCTTGGAAGGTGCATATTTTCATCTTGGGAGGTATTATCTCAAAATTATAGAAAAGCAATACATGGAATCAGAATCCAAAAGAAATTCCGACTTGTAAGAACAGAATAATTATGAGTTATATCTTGGACTAACTTGGAAACAGCATTAAGGGAAAATATCACGCTGGGTTTATAAAATCATATTGTCTTGCACTAGCACATGGATCGAAATATATATTCCAGGCGCTCCCCAAGCTAGTAACAATCTGGCTAGACTGCGCTGAAGGCGTGTCGATTTCAATTGCCGATAATGTAGCAATCTTAAATGAAATCCAAAAGTCGATTACTGACAACAGAAGTCTAATTCCAAAGTACATGGTATGCTATAAATGCTAATGACTATTTGTTTTTATCATTTTACTAATTGCAAGTGTAGTTTTTTTCAGTTTTGTCTCAGATGTTGTCTCGTATTGTTCATTGTGACGGTCAAACCTACAAAAGCTTACAGGAAATTGTTGTTGATACTGTGGCCACATATCCTCAGCAAGCATTATGGTCAATATTAGGCATGCGATTAATAGATGATCGTGCTAGTGCGAAATCAAGAAAATCTCGTGCTCATGTCAGCAAAGACATAATACGGGCGGTTAGAGCTGTAAGTATTTTATCTGGTAAGTTTGGAGTACAACCTGCTAAATAACTGAATAGAAAGGACACACCGATATCTCTTCTCTTATTAAAAGCGCTGTTAATGTTGCTGGTCATTTACATAATCTCTGTGAAGCTTCGGTAGTCAAGTTTGCGTCTAAAAAGCAATATGTGCTTGCACTTGCCGATTTGAACGTCGATTTCGGCAAATTATTACCATGTGATTTAGTTATTCCAGTGAAGGAGAACACTATGGTTGTATGGCCTACGAAGTATACATCTAACGGATATGCACCGTTCCGCAGTTGGCCGGATACAATTGAAGGTAAGTATTGGTTACATGATTACTAGGTTTAATAATAACATTCTTATAGGAATATCAGATAAGATTGAAATTTTGAAGTCTCTACAAGCTCCGAAAAAGATTCAGATGAAAAGTAATAAGGGCAGAACGTTTACATTATTGTGCAAGCCAAAAGATGATTTACGGAAAGATGCGCGATTAATGGAACTCAACAATACTATTAATTATTTGTTACGAAACGACGTTGAATCTTCTCAACGAAATCTTAGTGAGTATTAGTCTGCTGAGCCAAAGACAACTCGCTAATGAAGAAGACATTTTGACATATGCTGTTACTCCGCTAAGTGAGCGGTCCGGCTTGATTGAGTGGGTCAATGATACCAAAACTCTCCGAGATCTATTAAAAACTACGTATTTGGATCATGGTATTCAAATAAATGTGAGGACCTTATAAATTAACGTTAATTCTTTTGGCTAACGCTCTTCAAGTATCCCGAAATTCAAAAAATAATTGGAAAGCCGCCTTCAGAGGCTGCTTTTAAAAAAAAAATTCTTCCAATGTATCCCCCGGTTCTGTATGAATGGTTTATAGGAATGTTCCCGGTAGCCACAAAATGGCTGGAGAGCAGAACCGGATATGTCAGATCATTGGCCGTGATGTCTATCATTGGCTACATTCTTGGTCTTGGAGATCGTCATTGTGAAAACATATTATTACATGAAACAACAGGCGAAGTGCTTCATGTCGATTTTAGCTGTCTTTTTGAAAAAGGTCTCGATCTTGAAGTACCAGAAGTAGTCCCATTTCGTCTAACCCACAACCTTGTTGATGCATGTGGCCCATACGGATACGAGGGCCCATTCAGGAGGACATGCGAGTTGACATTGAAAACTCTAAGAGAGAACATTGAGTTTCTTTTTCCTGTTCTTGAAACTTTCTTACACGATCCTATTGTTGATTGGAGGGGAGGCAGCACTTCGAAGAGGGCATCGCCTCGATCGCCCACGGAAGCATTGGAGAGAATACGAAACCGATTGCAGGGAATCACAAGTCACGAATCGTTTGCTCTTGGTGTTGAGGGTCATGTTGATCATCTGATAAATCGAGCGACAGACACGGCACTTTTGTGCAAAATGTACATAGGATGGACGCCGTTCTGGTGATGAGCTAATAGTAAAAATTAACAAGCAACAGGTGTGTAGAAAACAATAGCTGAGGTTAATCGGGTTAAGGTTTTCAATGACTTTTGAGGGTGAAACTCAATTTGACTTTCTTGCTCTTGGCGGGGGGGTCGTCATCGAAACACTGCCACAGAATTAAGATGAAAGTGGAGACTGAATTATATAAATACTCGAATAGTTGGGATACGTCAGAAGTGGTTCTGGCTTCAGTCTGTACGCTTAAATCATGGGCTTGTCTGCGACATTTTCAGTCAGTCCTTTACTGATCATTGCAATAGCAATCGTGCTACTGCCGTCACCTGCCGCTGCTTTCGGTGCCGGTAACATTCCATCAGTGTCTGCTATCGAGGGTAAAAATTTTCGGCATGGTGACATTGAAGACACGCTGGCTACTATTGTTATGACCGCATCGGGTGGAATACTGAGTAAGCTTAAAGGCGGAAAGAAGTTTAATGATATTTCAATTAAGCGGGTTTATTTTGGCAATTGGTTGCGGGACTATTCTCAAGTGAGCATAAAACCAGGTTTACATGTAATCTTGCTAATTGATATCTGTGTAGGCGGTTGATGTTGGTACGCTGTCGAAAAATATTTCTTTGGACACTATTAGGTTGCTCCTTTGGGTATTGGGGTTTCTTGCGTTTGGTTATGCTACAGAGGAGTTTGAAGTTACGAACGAAAGACTTGGAGTGTACCGCCCGGAAGGTAAGCAATTAAAATTGAAATTGAAACTGTATTGTTTTGTGTTGTTTTTGACTGTGGTAGAACATATCGATAATCCAAGGGATTACGCCGACAATAATGATGCTCGGCAGTACGATAGACGGCTCAGAGGACCTGTTGCGGCCGAAGAGCTTGAAATTGATTCTCAAACCGGAATGAAAAACTATATTGCAAATGAACGTGGTGGATGGATGACTTCATCACGTTACGTTCGTGATTCGCTTCTTAAGTCGATTCATCATGGAAGATTGTATCACGCGAATGGATCAGACAAAGATCAGTATGAAGCACTCAGGTTGTTGGGTCAGTCGCTTCACACTCTTGAAGATTTTTCGGCGCACAGCAATTTTGTTGAGTTGACACTTCGCGAATTGGGTTATTCGGACGTGTTTGCTCATGTTGGTTCTCAGGCCTGGATCAATCTCGATGGCAAGCGCGTGTATCCATTAGTCACCGGCACGTTTGGCTCACTTGATTTTATTCATTCACTGCTTGGTGAAGCACAAGATCATTTGTCTCAAACTGAGATTGAGGACTTGGATGAATCCATCGAGACTGGGAAAACGTCGTCTGGTACTGCGGATGTACTTAAGGGCCTTCTTAGCAAAGTCCCCATTTCTATTCCGAAGACATCGTTTGCAAGAGAAGAAGGTCACTACGGTCGTTCTTGTTCTGGTCCAGGAGATTACCAGGAAATGCCACAGTACACATCCGATATCGGAAGCGAGATTGATCGTTTACAATCAGACTCCCGTGCTGATGCTGGCAATGCAGAAAACATGGACGTTGAACAAGTTATCAAGAAAATCTACCCGTTTCTTGCTTTTCGTGATAAAGTCATGAAAGGAATTGATGCCGTGCTGGCAAAGATCCCGTTTCTGGATGCACTAATTGACAAAATTAGTGACACGCTTACCGTGTTTGTTATGGGATTGATTGCGCCATTTATTCAACCCATAGTTAATCAAATTGTAAAGCAAATGCAGAAAGGTTCGCAGAACGTTGTCGATAACAGGGATCAAGAGGAAGTGTGGCACGTCCCTACCGCTCACGACCCCACGCACAGTAACTTGTCCAAGGATCACTTTTCTCTTTATTTAAATGAACCAGCTGGGTTAATTGCAAAAGAAGTTGTTTTCTATGTTGTGCCGTTCATTGTGGAAGCATGGGAAGATACGAGTATTGATCCCAATCAAATTTTGAATCGGGTTTTGGAAGTATTTCACCATCCAGCATTGACCCGCACCCAAGTTCAGCAACGCATGAGAGGCGTTGTTGAAAACTGGGTGAATGGACTTGGAGATCAGAAAAATACTATTATACGTGGCTTGGCGCCTGAGGCGGTTCGTACTGGAGCCAATCATGTTGGCGGTAAGGCACCGCAAGGTGGACACGATCACGGCGGCAAGTACAAAAGAAAGCCAGAAAAAAAGCACAAGCCTCAAAAGCATCATGGCAGTCAACCTGGTGGTTCTAATTCTGGCGGGTTTCTTCCTGATCTTTCGCAATATGCACCGTCAAAACTGGTTTCAGGTGCGATCAACAGTGCAGCTAGCCAAGCTGGCGTGTCTCAGTATGTAAGTTCTTCGGGCCTTAATATTCCGGGAATTTCGTCATTTAAGCCGTCAAAGTTTAATTATCCGTTTCGAGAGGGACACCAGGTTGAAGCTACTAATCAGACTTCATACTCCTTTTTTTCCAAAGCGGATAATGATGATGGTTACACTCGAACCAGCCACGATTATTCATCGTCTGTGAATGTGGCCGAAAATGCAGAGTATTACCAAGAAACTTCTACCACGACTCACAGGTTTGATGAGCCGAGACATGGCAATCACGGTAGGCAAGAGAGACAAGACGATTTGCAAGAGAGTCTTAGCTCTGGATTTAGCTCCTTGAGTGTTAATACGCGTCCGCAACAATCAGCGCATGAGGCATATGATCGGCCAGAGCACGGCACAATATATGATGATCCAACCAACTCAGGTCACCCATATAACAACGACAGTCGCCCAAATTTTAACGAAGAACAGTCTGGCTATCAGTCGGGAGAACAATATGATCGGCGTAGGTACGATGAGCAAGAACATCGGTTCCCTGGAGAAGGACGCGGTAGGTATGATAACAATGAATTTGCACCTTCTCCAGGTCCTTCGCCAGGACGGGTGTCACAATCATCCCAACGATATGGAAGTCAGTCACAATATGGCGAACAGGGCTATAAAGAACAATTTGCGTACGGCGGACAAAGGTATGACACATCGTCAGAGCACGATGCTGAAAATAATTATCATCAAAATCTCAGCTATGGGTCTCATCGTCCCGAAGATCAAGAGCAGGGTGGCGAACAATATTATAATCAGCAACCTGGGTATCAATAGTCACCTCCAGAATAAGGCAATAGTGGTTATCCCGGTAATCAAGGTAATCAAGGTGGATACTACGAAAACAGATATTAAATGCTAAATATATATATGCGTGTAAACTTTTTGATCTATATATATTATTATATAATGAAAATAAACAAAAATTTTAAGCCTTGAGCACTTTAAAGTCAGCATCAGAAGCCTTACCAGCTGTCACGATAGAAGCAGCAACTTCGACAAAAATTGCTCTAATCGCGGCCTTATCCGTAGAAGCACTAACTTTAGCGGTGAAATCTGCCAGCTCGGTGTCGTCAATTTTTTCAAAAATCAAGTCAACATCATTAAGAGAGCCATCAATAGTAGCTGCAGACGCGGTTCCATCAACAAAATAGTTTGTGTCCTTAACAGCGGCCTTGATCGTCCTTCTGTTTTTCTTCTTTGCGTTCTTTGCCGATTCCTTGGCCTTCTTGTTTTGCTCTTTCTCGGCCTTTGCCCGTTCCTCTTCCTCTTTCTTCTTGCGTTCTTCCTCTTCCTTCTTGGCCTTGGCATCTTCAGCAGCCTTGCGAGAGTCTGCCTCACGTTCCCATTTGCGCTGTTCCTTGGCCTTGCGCTCGGCATCCTTAAACAATTTAATCCTAGGATCGATAGAAAGTGCATCGTCAACCAGCTTGCGAAGACGAGCTGTATCTTCGGTCTTGTGCTTCTGCCTGGCGGCCTTGTTTTTGCGCTCGGTGTGACGCTTGTTGTCACGATTGTCGCTGTCATCTGGCACGTCTTCATCCAAATATTCGAACGTACGCCAGGAGTCCAAGTTAAAAAAAAAATTATAAAAGTGGTCAACCTCGGCCTTGGTGGATTTTTCATCACCAAGCTTAGGCACGGGCTGCTTCTTGGAGAAGCGGGCCTCGGCTTCAAAAACTTTGGACCAAAGTTTGTAGAAGTCACCCTTGGCCTTCTTGGACGGAGGCACAACGTCAGCGGCTTCGTCGACCGAGTCAAATTGACGGCGCCTGACTGGATCAGACAAAACTTCCATGGCCTTTTGAATGCACTTGAAAAAGCCGTCATCGTCAATCGAGCCGGAGGCAGCCTTCTTGTCAGGATGGTGCTTCAGGACTTTCCGTCTGTGAGCACGACGGATTTGCTCATCCGTAGCCTTGTATCTGTACGACGTCAACCCAAGAACTCGGTAGTGATCCTGTGCTTTCCAATCCTTAGGATCACGAGTAAGGTCATCGGAGTGTTCAGGCTCATCTTCTTCCTCGACTTCCTCATCCTCCACGGACTTCACGTTAAGCTCGGCCTGAATACGCTCATCTTCTGACCAGGTTCGTCCACGGAGCGCACGACGGGCGTGAGAAAGGTATTGCGGGCCAACAGGCTCAATGGTGCGCGGGATAAATGCTGCAAAAGGGTTAGCCAGAAGACCTCCTCACGATGATTTTGACAACACAAAAACACTTACGCGAAAGATGGCCGAAAGAGACAAACTCTTCGTTAGAAGCACGATCTGCTGAAAGAGCTGGAAAGACTGATGCAGCCATTGGGTTTGAAATGAATGATGTAGATTATTCAAAAATCTGCAAAAATGGTCCATCAAATGGCACCTTGAATTCGACTTAAATTTTTTCTGTGCCCAAGCGTAGGGTCTTGTACGAAAAACGCAAGCCTGCGTGACGTCAAACCGCTTATGTAATGAGCCGCGCACGTGGGTTGCTCAGGTCGGTTCAGCAAAACCGCACAGGACAAGCAAGTTTTGGCCTGGCTGGCTTTTCTTGCCATTTATTTATCTTCTCGTCATCATCATCAGCATTATCATGCCTTCAAACGGTTCTTTAAAGAAAAATCTTGTGTTGAGGCGGTACGTGCCCGTGACCGACCGGGACGCGGCGCTCAAGTTGGCGGTCGATGGCTTCAGCCAGCGCAGAAATCTTGCCAACAGGCACATTATCAAGCACCCTTACTTTTGGACCGCACTTCTGCCGCTTGTTGCGTTTATACTGTACAGGTACAATCCGGTGGAAGAACTTGGATCGGCAGTTTTGTTTCTGTCCGGCATCGTGATGGCCGGATTGTCGCTCGTTGGCAGGATGACTGAACCATTACAGCAGCAGGCTCGCGACGTGAAAAAGTCTGCTTTTTTAGACAAGGCTGACTACGCTTTTATTGCTGTCTACGGAGACGAAGTCGTGGGCGTAATATCTCTTCAGTTTGTTGAGCTTTCCGATTTGTCCGCACCTTACGCTGATTCCAACACCACCGGTGCAAAGAAATCCAAGAAAGCACCAGTGAAAAAGACTCATGCTATCATATCGTCTTGGTCAGTAACAAAACGATACAGACATGTGGGACTGGGCAACGATTTGTTATCGAAAACTCTCGAGGTTGCCA
The DNA here is from genome assembly GCF_038497905.1 of Lipomyces japonicus. Taxonomy (NCBI): domain Eukaryota; kingdom Fungi; phylum Ascomycota; class Lipomycetes; order Lipomycetales; family Lipomycetaceae; genus Lipomyces; species Lipomyces japonicus. The sequence goes on along the minus strand of NW_027117818.1, from coordinate 63,700 downwards.
AACATGACAAGGCAGAATCCGTCCTTGTCCAATGCTCTTCCCTAGAAGTGTCGGCGAAGAAAACCTTGCGCAAGAATGGATTCGAAAACGTCGCCGAAACTAAAGTTCCAGGTCATCTAGGTAGGGTCGGTGTTGCGACCGAGACTTGGTCTCTTTATCCCCGCGCGTGGGTTAAGCCGGAGTCTGCTGATCTGTAGATAACTAGCAGTAACTTTTTTGTAAATAAATAAAGTATAGTAATGTATAATAGTATCTATAGTTATGTAATAGATTGGCAAGTTAAATTTAGTCATCATCAAAAAAAAAAAAAATAAGAATAAACAAGATCTCTATAAACATGTGTCTCTATCATAGCTCGGTCACGTCTCTTCCAAATAATCCCCTAAACAAGTTAGTTCAAACAGTTCATGATGAATGAAATTTTTTTCAAAAAAAAAAAAAAAAAAAAAGAACATACCTAGTAAGCCAATCCATGGCAAGGAGCGCCCTGGTCCGGAAACTAACGCTTTGAGCAAAGTATACTGACCGCCAGAGGTACATTGCAACAAGCCCTCCGACAAATGAGTAGCCTTGCCAGTCAAAAACTGCCGCATTGCCAATGTATGCCAAGCTTCCCAAATGATGGTAGTCAAACGGTTTATATACCAAATCATCCACGTCAGAATTTACAATTTCGCTAATAGCAAGACTACCTCCCACCCGAGCCAAGCGGCTAAACTTTAGCCCCAAATACTGGCCTTGCTGATGTGCACGCTGAGCCGTCGCAGGCAGTGAGGTCATTTTACTGTCGATATTTTGAAGCAAGTTGGTGAGTTCAGAAAAGTCAAGAGTGCCTGATGCATCAGCGTCATATTCAGTGAAAAGATAATCAACTCGTCTTAGGTGCTCGCTCGCTTGCGGGAACCGTCTCTTAATGTTGTGCGCAATGTCAGACCATTGCTGGAACGTGACTGAACATTTTTCAACCGTAGTATTTTGCTTGGTCGCATAAGCTTTCAAAAATTCGACGATATGATCGGTAATACTTGTTCTGACTGTCGAGCAGTCTCCAATCGCATAAACTTCACCAAGAGGCGCACCAATAACGCGAAGATGAGAATCAGTCTCAATTGCCCTCCGATTCTTCTGCGCCGGAATAGAAGCCACTAAATCTTTGGTTAAATCACACTGAGCAACTCCTGTGGACCATAAACATAAACCATAAGGGAGCTCTTTGTGAATTGGGGTTCCGTTTTCATCCTTCTGCGTAAAAACAACCTTGTCTGGTAATACCTTGGATACTCGTGAATTGGTAAGAACATCAATCGAATCCTTCTTAAATCTTTCTTGAGCATATTCACTGATCTTCTCATCATACGTGTTAAGGATATGCCCCTGAGACTGAACGACGTGAACAGAAACTAAATTGCGCAGCACCTTGGGGAATAATTTTGTCAAGTCCTCGTTCAACAGGTCGTAAAGCTCAGCAGCAAACTCAACACCGGTGGGACCACCACCACAAACAACAAAGCTAAGTAGCCGCTTGCGCTCTTCTTCGGTAGTGGATGGCAGGCAAGCGCGTTCAAGATTCTGAACCACTTTCTGCCTAATCAAGCGTGCATCTTCAATCGTCTTCAAAAAATTGCAATGTTCAAGACCTTCCACTCCGTGTGTATTCGATTGAGAACCAACAGCGATGACAAGCTTGTCATATGGAACGTAGAAGCGCCGGATTTCTCCATCGGCGTTCGTCTGTGAGACTTCAACCAAACGCTCATTTAGTTCAATTTTATCAGCAGTAGCATCAAGATAATGACCACGAATAGATGCCACAATTCTGCGAATCGGTTCTATCAGAGAGCGGAATTCAAGAGTACCAACTGTAGCAGATGGAAGCATGGGCGTGAACAGGAAATGGTTTCGAGGTGAGATAACGGTGACGTGGTAATCGGTATAAGCCGAAGATCTCAGAACTGCAACTGCACCCCATCCTGTACCCAAAATCACGAGACGAGGTTTGTTGATTGCTGCCTTGCGCAGTTCGCAGTCCTCGTCGTCAAGATACCGCTCCAGAATCGGCAGATTTTTCGGGCCACCCAGACGGGGATTCAGAGCCAATTGAGAAAGCTCGACATCTTCAGCGTCATCAAGTTCCTTGTAGGTAGTTGAATCGTAGACGAAAAACCCAATCAGAAGCACGCCGATAGACGAAATGCCTGCGCCGAGGATCGTGAAGGACCAAAACAGAGTCTTGTACAACCGACGACGAATCGGATGATCTTCCTTTTTTGGCAAAACCGGCTTATCTTGACTTGCTTTCTTGTCTTCCGGAAGAGACGAGGTTGACAAGAACGAGACTCGCTGATTAACAAAACGGTTGGCCGGCATGCCAACAGGCCTGTGAAACATTAAGGCAGGAGCTACCCTTCGCACTAGTGCCGGTCCAGAAGGTAACGACGACACCGAAGTGCGCAACGGCAGCCTGGTCGCCCGCATAACGGCAAAAAGTCTGGTCGCCATAGAAAACGAGCAGAAATCAAACAAAAGGACGTAACTGTCACTTGGCAAGGTGTTCAGGAGCGCAAGAACACTTCAAATACGGCGCCACTGGCCTCGGAAATCGAAGTCTTCTCGGCCGGTCATGACGAGCCGATTCGGTGAGTCCGTGCACTCCGATCGTTACCCTCCGTTGCCGGTTGTTCCTGAACAAGTTTAATTACGTGGTTTTTATTTTTATTCACACTAGTAATTACTAGTAATTGAGTTCAAAATTTGGAGTATATACATATATATATCTTGTAGTATATACATATATTCATGCAATCAGTTTCGTCGCTGATTCTTCAGCTTCGCGGCCAGAGCCGTCAGACTATTCGACGAAGACACTGCCGACCCTGAATTGTAGACCTTTTGCCTCTTCTTCTCCCTCACCTTTTCGCCGATTTCCGCGCCGTCGACATCCTTCTGCCGGCGCCTGCGCTCCTGCAGAAGCTTGCCCATTGCCTCTGTTCCCTTAAACTGTGGCCGAGTAGGGTCAATTGCAAACTCGTGCTGTTCATACAGGGCAGAAAATCTAGAATCGTTGACGTTGATCTCAAAGTCATCAGTCTTCGCCTCCGTGCCAGCCTTCTTGTTCTTTCCGCGCTTTTTCTGTTTTTCAGCCTTGATGACGTCTCTCATGTCGAAGTGCTTCAAGTTGCTTTCATCTTGATTCTCGTCCATCATCAATAGTTCAAGCTCAGCCTTGCGGCGTTCATCCTCTTCAATCTCGGCCTTGCTTCTCTTGCCCTTCTTTTTGCCTTTCTTGTTTTCATCGGCCACAGCGGCATCATCCTCGGCCTTGTTACCGTTCTTCTTACCCATGCGCTGCTGCTTTCGCTCGCGTTCTTTTCTCTTGTACTTCTCAATTGTAGTCTCCTCTGGGTCTTGCTCGTGCTCGTGTTCTTCGACTCCGGCTGTCGTGCTCAGGCCAGGCGTAAACGTGATCTCCATGTCGACATCCTCCTTTGAATCAAACCCGGTATTTTCTTTACTTTCAGCCAAGAGTGCCTTGTATTTCTCGCGAAGCTTGTCTTTACTCCGCTCGTCGTCTTCACCGTCGTCGTCGTCATCATCACTGTCACTAGCCAAATATGCTTTAAAATCCATCTCTTCAATCTCGCGTCTGCTAAAAGCTCGCCGGGCAAACTGGACCCTATCATTAGGAGTTTCATCCCATGTCAATCTTACTTTGGAATGCTGAAGCGCATCAGTCACAAACTCATTAGGTCGATATCCTATTGGAACTTTTGTACTTTTATCTCTAGGCTTGTCATCAAACGTCATGCCTTCAGGCACATATCGCAAATCAAAAAAATTTGACGTGGCCTCATACTCTGTGCCGTCACAGCCATCGTAGATTGTCTTGGCTGTCCTCACACTGTCACATCTGACAACTGCATAATAATATCTAGAACTCTAATTAATATTCAAACAATTGATTCATCATACGAACCACTTACCGAAGTCTTTGAAGTTGATATTTTCGTAATTTTGAACTATCATAGTCTTCTCCTGAGTCTTCCTTAATTATGGTTTTTTCATCAACCTCTTCGTCGTCGTCGTCGTTATCCTCGTCTTTTTTTTGCTTAAATACCTCTCGTGGTGGTCCCTCGATTTCTTCTTGGGCTATTCTTTCCTTTCCAAACTCACTTGGATAGATTGCAACAGAAATGACTTTACCCCCTGGTGGTGAGAAACTTGAAAATGCAACCATAAGATCATCTGCTCGAACATTGTCCCAATCCAAATTCACGACCGCAAATGTTGAGGACTCGTCGCCTCTGGGAACATGCTCCTCTTCCACCGTAGCTTCAAAAACATCTTCATCGTCAACTTCCTCTTCGGTGTCATCTTCCTCTTCTGAAGAAGACACTAGGCCCTCTCCTCTTGCTGGATCATAGCCCTTGGAGAACAATCCACCTTCCTCGTCATCGTCACTATCCTCTTTTTCTAATTTATAATATCTCCGAAGTTCCTTTTCACCAATATCTTTTTCAACTTTCCGTCCATACCTATCAACAACCCGCTTTTGAATAAAATCTTTATCGCTTGTGAGCTTGTTCTTGAACCGGTTATCTAGCGCAATCTTTGTATCTTTCTTCTTTGGAAGGGCGAATCGAGGATCAGAGTGCACTTTCGCAAATCGAGGATCAGTCGTTATCGGCTTTCTCGATCCATCTGCGGTTGATTTTTTTTCTCTTTTCGACATTTTTGGTTTTGAATCTACTACTTTGTATACAAAAGTTGCAAATATTTGAATACTTTGTAGTCGAAATGTCAAAAGAACATAAATTTTTTAACTTTTTGTCTGTGCGGCTTTTGGGAGAGTTTAACCCGGGTAACTTGATCAACTTGCTGTTTTAAATCGACGTGATCTGTATTGAATATTGAATACTGAAGTTTGGTCGACAGTATTTCGTATTATTCAAGTTGTTCTAATGGGTTCTGTTTTTTTGCCGCATCTTAAGACTGGCTGGTGAGTTAATCAGGTGTTTAGCTGACTTGAGAGGCCAACTAACATCGGACCTCCAACAGGCATGTCGACCAAGCTATTATGTCGGGTATAGATTAATTAACTGCGTGTTGGATATCATTTGGGTCAGTATCTGACATGATTTATTTTTTTAGAGGAAGAGAGGTTGGTTATAATTCGCTTTGGTAGAGACTGGGTGAGTTGCAGTTACTTTCCTAATTCTGTGAACATATTGTTTATTCTTTAAATGCAGGATGAGCAGTGTATGCGGATGGACGAAATTCTTTACAGAATTGCTGAAAGTGTAAAGAACTTTGCTGTTATATATGTCTGTGACATAGATGAAGTGCCAGACTTTAACAAGGCAAGTACTAACCCGTTTTGTTTGACCTTTCCATGCTTATGTGGGTTTAGATGTATGAATTATATGATCCCTGTACGGTTATGTTTTTTTTCAGAAATAAACATATGGTAAGGCATTTGAAACAGGAATAATTTAATTTAATTTAATCTTGCTAAATGTGAAACAGATGTGTGATTTCGGGACGGGTAACAATAACAAGATCAACTTTCTCATACAAGATAAGCAGGAAATGATTGATATCATTGAAACGGTTTATAGAGGAGCCAAAAAGGGCCGTGGTTTGGTCATAAGTCCCAGGGGTAAGCAATCCTGTAAAATGTAAAACTGTGTATTGAATTCTAACTTTTGAATAGATTACTCTACCAAGTATCGGTACTAAACGGAGGATATATTTTGTGTATAATTTTGGTTTTGGATTTGTAATAATATCTGGCATGTATTAGGTAGCTGTAAAGTAAAATCGAGTTGTTCACAGTATTTGTCGTTTTTGTAAACAATGCAGTTTCGCGCCTTGACTGTTTGGTTTTGTGGAATATCCAACGCAAACCAAACAGAATCACCCAGAAATATAAAGCCATCAGCACATATGCCCAGCTCAGTATCGTATCTCCCTGCAGTGTTTGTAACATTTTTTCTTGCAGCTGCTGGAATATCTCGAGCGGTGATGGAATCTGGGATCGTGGGATACCCGCATCAATCGCCCTTGTTGACAATGGCCACCACAGTAGTCGCATCAACAACTCGTTCAACAGCTACGGCTAATGGTGTCGTTGTATTACCTCGCTTTCTAAAGTATGAACACGACAAGAAACCCAGTGATGAAAAATTCGCTGAGATTGAGTGGCTTGTGTTTCCAGTAAACGATAAGCACTTTCAAACATCACTAAACAACAGAGAAGGACTTGCACTCGCTAAGTCGATCGAGAAATTTTCAGAATTATCGTTTGTGAGTCCAGAAAATTACAAGCAATCTGCGGCAAATTTTAATCAGTTTGGCGGACTCGCTATACCCTATGGATCAGTTAAAATGGAGTTTCACAATTGCACGGTGCAGGTTCTCAATTCTGAACAGTCAAATCATACCTCTTCACCTGAGCAATTTTTAACGGCGCACCCGCAAACAGAGCTTTCACCAATTTTTGAAATGACCAGCGAGGCATTAGAATTAATTCCATTAAAATATCGATGCAAGATCATGAACTCGCAAAGGCTTACTACATGGGATGCTGTAATGATGGCCTGGAAAATGAGGAATACCCGAACGGCTTTTACAGACTACTTAATCAATGTTAAGAAATTGCTCGCAATAGGCAATGATGAAGAATCACAAGGTGTTTCGACTTTACGGTTATTAGCACAAAAGGATTTCGAACTCAATCTTGATGGTTCGACTTTAGAACTTCAGCGCGCCGTGGTAGCGACTCGTAAAATCAAGCAAGATTGCCCGCCAGCCATTATTGGCAAATGAAATCATCAAGTTTTACTTTTATTTTTATTTTTATTTTTATTTTTATTTTTATTTTTATTTTTATTTTTATTTTTTATTTTATTTGTTCATTCAATGCAGAAGAACACGATTATAGATCTTCAGGCTTAATAGAAAGAATATACTGCTCAAGCTCTTCCCGCGGAGCATGCGGGTGCTCCAGCTCATAAGCAAATGCTTGCCGCACGACTTCTTTCATCCACGGACCATTCTTCAAACCACCGTAAAGTTGCATAATTTCCTTGCCCTTAAAATTGTTAGTTTGTAATAGTTAGAAAGTGCATAGTAGTACTCACATTCACTGAAGGTTTTTGATCCGCCACATTGGTAAGCTTCTCCTCCTCAATGTAACTCAACAAGTTTTCAAATTTCTTGACTACTTCCTGTTTCTCTTCAAGAGATAAATTTGAAGTCTCTGCCAACTTCGTTACCAGAGCACTGTAAATGCCATAAACGTAGTTGCCTTTTAATGCTCGAATAAAGTATGCAACAGAAAGCCGCGAAAAAGACTTCTTGTCCGCAATATCTATAATAACTTTCACCTGATCGATAAGATCAACCACATTATCAGCCACGCGACCTGGCAACTTCAATGAATCCTTGATAATCGTCATGATTGTTTTCTGGGCCTTGGATGGACGCATGGTAGAATCTGTGTTGATTGCCCAAACGTTCAAGGCTGTGTAGAGATATATTGCCTCCAAATTTGTTCTGATATACACTTCTGAGTTTTCATTTTCTGCTCCGACAATGGGGATCGGTCTTAAATTCTGCAAATAGGAAAATGCGTTTATATAATGCTGCACAGCATCATTTATCGCACTTTCTTGCTCATCGGTAACATTCAATCCAACTGGTTTAAACAGAATAGGGAATAATCCGGCTGTATATAGTGTTTTGTACCCAATTAAGGCATTCGGACCGCAAAGCGTTTTACGCAACTCGATGCCGACTCTTTCTTTACTAACCTTCTCCTCGAGCGCTTTCTATAGAATACATGATTAACACTAACACTTTTGAACTGCATACATGATGATCATTGCACAATACCTTTACCACATCAAGCTTCATAGCCTGATACGTGCTTTCCTCAATTTTGAAATTGTAATTTGAAGAAAATCGAATAAGTCGTAGAACCCTTAGTGGATCGTCGGTGAAAGTCTTTATTGGCTCTAACGGGGTTCGAATCACGCCCTGTCTAAGGTCATGCAAGCCATGACCAGTAAAATCCTCAATTTCTCCGGTTTGCAAATTAAAAAATAACGCGTTAATCGTAGCATCTCGTCTTAATGCATCGCTTTCAGCTGTTCCAAAATCCATGGACGGGATTCTACTCTCGTTCGTGTATTCTTCGCTTCTTAAATTTACCAAATCAATATCACGATCAAACAATTGAATTGTCGTCGTTTCAAGGTGCTTCGATTTATCTGGATTAGAAGGTACCGTGAATACAGGAGTCGGATCCAATTTCCATGATCTATTACTCCTAAGAAAACCGTTCAGTTTATTCGCAAACTTATTACCCGTAAGTCGATTTATCGAAATATCTATATCATGACTATCACGTCCAAGTAACTTCAAATGCGCGTTAGCTTGTACAATTATAAATATAAGCAATTGTTAGTTCAATACCTTATCTCGCACCCAGCCTCCAGTGATTCTCAGCTCCAAATCTGATTTCCGTTCCGGATCTCGCTCGTCAATCGATTTTGCAGCTTGTACCAGCAATTTTTTAATCTTGATCTCAACCGGGTCAAGATTAATATAGGGCCGACTCATTTTATTTTTCCGCCTTTCAGGATTGATATTAACTGACTTGGATATTATGCTTTCTTTTGCAACTGTTGCCAGTGATCTGAATTTAATCATGGAAATTAATTACTATAATTCACGAACCACCACAATTACTGTAAAAATAATTAAAAGCTACAAAAATTTTTCCCAACCGAGCTTGTTTCAGTTTAATTAATTTTTATCAATAATCTTTAGAGATCATTAAAAGTCGCGACAAGATTGTTGGTAATTAACCTAACCTCGAGTTCCAGATGGATTCACGATTGATTTTACACATAAACTACAATTAATGTTTATAACACCTTTAAATGTTTTAACTTCAATATAAAAACCCTATCAATTAAACCGCTGCACCTAATTACCACTGTATATTTTATAAAACTCGAATAATCTGTAATCTTGCAAACCGTTAAAGCCTTTCACTAACGCTACGACCTTTACCCAACCTTTTGAAACCGCCTCTTTTTGGCACATACAATTCATTTTCTTTGCCGGCTCCGGCACTGAACATTGTGCCAATTTTCTTGCTCCAAGATGTCCGTCTTGCGTGGGTAGGTGAGGTTGACAATATAACGCGGGCGCTGCCTTCGTCGTTTTTAGTATATGCACTATTGGTAATACTTGAAATTGACCGATTGCTTGGCTCCACAGCGGATTCGTTAAGAATTGCTAATGTTTGACGAGTGAGCTTTTTAATGTTAATAACACGTTTACTACAGTATTTACACTATTCACATACCTTATTGTACGCCGCACTGTGTGCAGATGAGCCCGATGACCTCGGTCCTTCCATGACGTGTTGTAGTAACCGTTGCTGAAATTTCTCAGCTCGAGATTCAAGACTTTCAAATTGTTCAGTGCGAATAGTTAGTGCAGATTCCAAGCCGGAAACTTCTTTTTGTAGCTTTGACTTTTCTTCGCGTAGCTTATCGATTTCCAACTGTACCGTTGACTTTTCATTATTCGAGTTGCTAATAAAATTTGACGTTGATTCAATAAAATGTGCATGAATCTCTGGAAGTACTGATAAAGACTCTATGTTTTTTGACAAAGAACTAAGGTCTTTTAATATTTGATCAAGTTTCTCATGTTCGTGCAATGTCGATTCAAGACTGGAATCACTTCTGGTTGAAAAAAATCCTTTTAGCTCTTCAATGCTAATAATGACATTTTTAAACGATTCTGAAACTGAACTTAGCGCATCCGAATTATTACGATCAAGTTTGTCTATTAATAGCTCTGAGTTCTTGTTGGACAGATCTGCTAATTGCTTGGATACTAACACGCCGTTATCCTCTATCGCACTTTTTAACGAAATAAATTCTGGTGACAATTTAGAAAATTGGTCAATAACATTATGGTAAAGCTTTGTTTTATCTGAGCTAGACTCCAATAAAGTATTCTTTAATTCAGCTTCAATTTGTGCCACAGCGCTAGTAAACTTGGCATCATATGCATCGACACTAGCTTGCAAACTCTGCAAATCCTTTTTTGAAACATCAAAATCAGGCTTAGTTGCCGATTGTTGCAACACAGAAAATGCGCCGAGAATGTTACTCTCACTTTTGATTGTAGATGCTTGAGCAGACTGTACTTCTTTTAATATTAACGAAAGTGTGTCAATATCCTTAGAAGATTGCTCTTTGATGGCAGTAACTGCTTCGACTAGTAGACCAAGTCTTATTTCATTGCTGTTTGCTTCAGATAGTAATGGTACATGATTCTTCAAACTGTTTTGAGTTTGATCAATAGTTTGCAATAATGAAGCATTGCTTGATTGAATTAAGTTCTGTAATTCGGATTTAACTTTTTCAAGGTGCTCCCTGTAGCCTTTAGCATTAACTATCAGATGGTTTTTGGTATCTTCAATTGCGTTTTGGACTGACGCATTCTCATTTGTAACAAAAGATTGTATAGTTGACGAGGCCTGTTTGACTGATGTTTTAACTGATTCAGTTTCGGAAGTAACTATGTAGCTAAGCGATGTTTCTTGCTTTTTAATTGCTAACAAGAGAGTTGAAACATCATTTTCAAAAGCTTTGCTAACCGCAGATTGACTTGCATCAATTAGCTCTTTAAATGATACAATAATTGGATTGATTATATCCTTAAAATTTTCAGTGTGAATCGAGCTCTCTCCAATAGCCCGTAAAGGTGTATTATCGAGAGCCTTTGTTAGCGTATCTTGAACTTCTTGTAATTGATGGCTAAGCAGAATTTCGGAGCTATAGATTTTATCTCTTAATGACACTAAATCCACTGCATTATCTTTAGACCGGCGTAATAAACTGTCTAGGCCATGTTCGGTTTTGTGAATTGAAGTATCAGCCGACTTTAACGTGGCATCTGTATCCTTTGCAAGATCAAAAATACGTCGAAGAAATAAAATAACGTCTTTGCTAGTATTATCGGACGTATTTTCGTAAGAGATTGACGATGGCTGTATTTGGCTGATAGTTTGTTTAACTGGAGAACTGCTTCTGGATCGGCCGCTCCCACTAAAAAACTCTCTTGCTTTAGATGTATTAATGGACCTTACAGGAGAATCAGGATTAAGTGGCAGTGGCGGAGGATGCCTGTCCGGGTCAGATGAGTCCCACCTAAACCATTAGATATATGCAGGAAAAAAATAAATTTAAACAGGGATTAGCATACATTGGAAGAGTATTGATCGATGTCGAAGAATTGGAATGTTTCAGTATCGGTGTTCCTCTTGACATTCCTTGGAGCACAAAAAATAATGAAAAGTGTCTGTGATGATGAACACGGTACTTGAGGCTGATTGAAAGATTGTAAACGGAACCGCTCAATCACGTTCAACATTGCCCACTGTTTATTTACCCCAACATTGTCGTTCGTTGCTTAGGAAACGATTCTTTAACTTCAAGCACTCACGTGACTACGGGGTTTGTAGACAATTAAAGTCAGCCGCACAATAAACAGTCACATTTACAACATTGAACTAGGGCAAAATAAAAAACCCTACGCTAGATTGAGCCTGACTACCCGAAACACATTCTCAACGCCCGGACGACGCCCAAACGTAACAAAGTCCCGAAATTCAGCATCGGTATCAACAAACAACATACGACACAATGGGTTCTAAATTCCTGAAGCAGGGCAAAGTTGGTATGTTGATTTTAAAGATTCAATAATTTCAAACATGCTGTATTTTAAGTTGGACTTATTCGCTGACTGGTGATTTAATAGCCATCGTTGTTAACGGCAGATACGCTGGCAAGAAGGTCGTTATAGTCAAGCCACAGGATGATGGCACCAAGAGCCACCCATTTGGACACGCTCTTGTTGCTGGTGTTGAGCGTTACCCCCTTAAGGTCACTAAGGGAATGGGTGCCAAGAAGGTCGCTAAGAGATCGAAGATAAAGCCTTTTGTCAAGGTCGTCAACTACAACCATCTTATGCCTACCCGATACACCCTTGATCTTGAATCACTCAAGAACGTCATCACCAACGACACTTTCAAGGAGCCTTCCCAGAGAGAGGATGCCAAGAAGGTCATCAAGAAGGCTTTCGAGGAGAGATACCAGGTATGTTGATGTAGCCTAGTATACAAAATTTTTCTTCTAACAACTTATAACAGAGTGGACGAAACAAGTGGTTTTTCACCAAGCTCCGGTTCTAAGCAAGAAGTTGTTAAATGATGATGAACAAATTGTGAAATAAAAATAGGCATGGACGGGTTGTGAATCTTTATACATGTAACTAGGAAAAGCAAATGTTTTGTCATAAAATAAATGACTGTATTTCTATATGATTATGTGCCTTCAAATAGTTGGAAACTCTGAAGGTTTTAAGTTGGTCTATGCAATTGAAAAATTTGTACTCTTATGTTTTATTACATACAAATGCTATTAAGATATCCATGTATTATACAAAAAATGCTAAAACAAAATACTTTTTAGTGCAATGATTACTTCGATTCGTCTGCGTTGTCCCTAAAAGCCACTCCAACAATATGCTTCTCCCGTTCTTTCTGATATGGCATAGTACCTTTCTTGCTGCGTTTTCGCATATTTTCTTCTTTCCGCTTGATGCTAGCGATTTCGGTGCGCTTGGTCTCTGTCGCGGTCTTGATAAACTTAGGAACATGTCTATGACGGCTAATCCGCTTGATTTCAGGCATGTCTTTGTAGCGTTCTTTCAAAGTAGCGTCATATTCAAGTTTGGCCCTTTCGCGTGCTGATTTGATGTTTGATCTAGCTGACGCCTCTGCCCTCCACACTCTTATATTTCCTTCATCAGATCCAGATAAAATATACTTGGAGTCCATGGTAAATTTTACAGCAAACAATCTCTGCATCCGCTTTGTGTGATAGATATCTCTCGAATGACCTTCTTTGACTTTATATATCCTTATCGTCTTGTCGTAGGAGCCTGTCACAATCTCTTGCCCAGTAGGCGAATAATCAACATCCATGACCGCAGCCACGTGATCTTTCAGAACATTTAATGACCTCGTCAGTTTTCGCATGTCGTAAATGTAGACATTGTGGTCCTCATTAGCAGCTGCAAAGTTAAATGGCTCGATAGGGTTCCAGCAAATCGCGTTTGTTCTCATTAATGTAACAAGTTTCTGAACAGGAGCATTGGTGCGAATGTCATGTATAACGATTGAACGGTCACTTCCAGTAGAACACAAAATTGATTGTTCAGACTGGTTAAATTTGACAGTATTGACATTATCCGCGCCCCATGAAAGGTCAGCAATCGGCTTGGACCGGTTCTCGTCCCAAATTTCAACGCCAAGAGAAGATGTTGCAAAAAGTGGCTGAGATCGATGGTGATCAATGCCAGTAAACCCACTTGACCCGAGAAACGATTTTAACGGAGTGTCGCGGTTGGTGCTGGTAACATCCCACAATTTAACCACATTATCAGTACCACAAGACAATAGATTGCCGTCGATGGTCACTGTCAAGCCCTTCACAATACCTTGATGTGCTTGATACGAAGCAACTTCCTCTCGTGAAGACAAATCCCAATATTTAATAGTTCCATCTCCACTTCCGCTGGCAACCGTATTTAACCTTCTGATGCTTTTTGCAATCGCATACACTCCGTCAATGTGACCATTACCAAGTTGTCCCACAAATGGAGCAGCAAACACACGTTCCTAGCTATCTTAATAAGTGTAAACAAAACTCAGATATATTTTTACACACCAGTTTGGTTGCATTGAGAGCACGAGTATATTCCCTGGCCCGCTCAAAGGGATGAAGACTCGGATCAAGATTTCTCGGTAATCGAGGACCTTCAGTATTATTCACCGGTAAGTAGACATCAGACGATCTTGAAATAGTTTTAATTTTCTGGTAAAATTAGCTGTGACTTCTATTAAAAAATTTACTGTAAACTTGCCATTTTAAAAAAGATTATCAGCGAGCTACTGAGCTACCTTGCGGTTGGGTTTGGTTGGTTGATTGATATTAAAATAATTTTGTAAGGAAGGCGTTGGGAGTTTAGAGTTTGCTAAATGTCGACGAGACAAGGTTTTGTTTACAAACATCGTCCATGATTAGCAGGCGGCCAGGCCTAAGTAAAATTGTGAAATAAAGCTTATCATCCATCATGCTAGAGAGATTTGGTTGATATATATAGTATATATGACTCCATTATCAAAACATTGGGCTTTGATTTGTTTTAATTGCCATGGGCGTTCCTGGGTAAGAGCTTACGCATTAAATCATCGTCATGGTATATACTAATATGCATTTCCAGACTTTGGCCGGAGCTCAACAAGCATGAGGTTGCAGAGAACAAAAGTCGGTGCATTTTTATTTAAAGAAATCAAACAAATTTTTTTTTTCTGATATTTTTAGGCATGGCTAGTTTGGCCCGAGAATTTCTGGAACGTGTGGGCCGCCCAATTCGATTAGCGGTGGATGGCAACCTCTGGGGGTTCCACAACAAGGGAGGCAAAGGCGGATACAATCCAGATAAGCGGACGTTTTACTATCGACTTTGTAAGATGATGAATCTTGGGATTTGTGCAATTTTTGTGTATGATGGACCACAAAAGCCGTCATTCAAACGGAACAAGGTTATCTCGCCCATTCAGCCAGCAGAGGTGCGGTGGATGATTGATCTCATCGAAAAGCTGGGATTTCAGACTAGAATAGCACCGGGAGAGGCAGAAGCGGAATGCGCGTATCTTCAAAAAATGGGAGCTGTCGATTACGTGGTGTCCGACGACGTGGACGTTTTCATTTTCGGAGCTACTAAAGTCATCACTAATTGGAACCGAGAAAAGCGTAAAGCTAACAAGAGTGCTTCAGAGAAGTCTACATCCGCATCTACAATTCCAGTTCAAATTTATAAAATGGATACCGTTAAAGAGAAAACAGGGTTGGACATTCCAGGTATGGTTCTGATTGCACTCATGTCTGGCGGAGATTATGATACCAAAGGTGTTCTCAAATGTGGCAGTCATGTGTCTATAGAAGCAGCCAAGGCCGGATATGGTGCGAAACTAATTGGATGTGGTTATAACAGGGATAAAACAGAAGATTGGAAACAGCAACTTATTGAGGCCTTGCACAGTAACTCAAAAAAGGAATTCACCACAAGACACAAAGCTTTGAAACTGGAAGCAGAGTTTCCAGACGAGCAAGTAGTAAGGAATTATTTAGACCCCATTGTATCTAACTCAACGGTTATTGATTGGAACGGAAAAGTTGATATAAACGGCTTGTATGAGTTTGTTCATGCGGAATTGAAGCATGGCTCGTATCGCTTTATTAGGTATCTGGCACCCTCTATACTAATTCAACAAATTGCAAATGGCGATGGTTCGAATGTTATAGCAGTTCATGACAGTAAAATTCGAGTTCAGTCAGATGGAATAGAGTTACGAATATCATATGTTCCTTCTCAGGTTATTGAAATTGAATTGCCAAACGATGATTCAGATTCGTCATCCCAGACAGATGAGACGGTCGGGAGTTCAATGACAGACACGAAAAGTTCAAAAAGGTCTAACGACGAGCCAGCGAGAATATGGATCTTGGAACCCATTGCAAGAATGCCTTTGAAAGATAAAATATCAGAATGGCAGAAAAGGCAAGCGGCAAAAGCCGTCAAAAAGAAGCGAGTACCAGCACAGGAAAATACGATCCTGTCATACCTTAAACCAATAAAGCCACATGGCACGAACACCTCAACAAGGTTCGTTGTCATGATTACATTTTTTTTTTTAAACTGATTTTTTTTTCTTGTCATATAGAAGACTGCAGTACGACCACATTTCGCAGGTATCAAAAGGAGAAGAGAATAAACATTCAAAAAGTGACAAGCCACGAAGGTTATCTCCTATCAACCTTATAAACTCAAACGTATCATCATCACCTCCATTGTCATCGAAATCGAATAATGAAATCATTGACTTGGCATCATCATCCCCATTGGCAGCTGATTCCATTGGCTCGCACGTTCGCGTACTAATGCCGGCAAGCAAACAAAGCTCAATCAATAGTCAATATGACTATGTGGAATTGAGTGATTAAGATTAATTGTACTACAAGATAATCAATTACAATGTAGTTAATGAAATAGTTACATGTAACTAACACTAGTTAAACATTACTGTACTATTATAAAATACTCCCAGCGCCTGGACAACTCCGGGTAACCACCATTTTTCCCGAAACGACCCAAGTTTCAAGACGCGAGAATTCAAGTTTTCATGCCAACGAGTTTGCGACTGATTTTGCTGGCCGTAATATTCTTTTGATCAGAATTTTGATTTATGCAAATATGGCATTTGGACGCAGTTGTTTGCAATTGTCGTTTGGACAACACTTCATTAGCAGGCCTGTTGTGGCTTCAGCTAGACCGCTATTACAACAGCAAAGCCAAAGATACGCCTCCAAGAACGCTCTTACAAGAACACAAATTCTTGCTATCAAAGCAAAAAGGCCACCATATAAAATTAGTAGGGAGACTTTGGAAAGCGAGATTGATAACGGGCCAAATCCACTCTATGGATTATATTCACCTATAGTGCGTCAATTGATGCGAAGTTTTGGATCCGAAGACGCACGAGCTCAAACTCTTGGCACACAAGACAAAGCTACAATTGATTTTTCGTTTAACGAGCCCGGGTACGGATTTACTGAATATGATTTGGAGCAAAATTTGAATGATGTGGAGAAAGCAATTGAATCAGAAATGAAAAAAGTAATAGTCGAAGAGAAATATAACAAATTTCGCACGGCTATTTTCAAATCTGAACTTGCAACAGTATCATACAATGTTCATGCCCTGGATAAGGCTGATATTGAAGATGCCTTGAAAGCAGCCTGGAAAGCCGCAAATGAAGCTTATGAGCAGGAATTTGCTAGTGTGGCAGAGGCTAAGGCAAAACAAGTGAAGATCAAGAAAGAGGCTGTTAGACGAATTCTTAGTATTCGGAAAGCCAATATTGAAGAATGGCGGAAGCATGCATTGAAGTACGTGTTTGCAGAGTTTGGAGACGACAACGGTGGAACTGGTTCGTCTGTTATCCAGGCTGCAATTTTTCAAGCCAAGGCCATCGCTGTCGCCGAGCATGTCAAGTACAATCGAAAAGACGCAAAAAGTTACCGGCATTTAGAGAGTCTTGTTAATCAACGAAATCGCATGCTTAGATACTTGAAGGAGAAGGACATTGGCCTGTACACAAGGACCATTCATAAGTTGGGTCTGACGGATCACATTGTTACGCATGTTTTCAGATACTCGCCAAAACTACTTTCTTTGTAAATGATGTATATTTAGTACATGTAAATATTTATAAATTAAAGAAAAATTACAATGTCCGTACAAGAAATAGTAACATAAGATTACTTTAATGCCGCTCCGCTGACCCTTTCCCCACACATTCGTAACAGGCTCAAATTTGAGCCATTTTGTGCGCTTGGATGCACAATCCTGATATTCGTTTTCGACCGCATTTCGGCATTCAATTCATTAAATCGTTTGGTACTGATCTAAAGATGCCCACCGCTGATCATGCAGAAATCGATGGTCAGACTGAACGGGTGAACACTGTCGTTGGACAGCTGTTGTGAACATATTGCTCTTAAATTCACTACGCTTGGGCATCGTACTTACCTGTGGCTGAGTTTGCTGTATAATAGCTCTTATCAGACGACAATTCAGTCAACGCCTTTCATTACAGGCTTGAGCTACCAACAAGAACGTGTAGTAACAGCAAGAGCAATGTTCACTCAGGGCAGAAGATCTGCCTACGAAACTTCTTGTTATTTTACTTCCGGCGCAGAATAATATGAGAGAAGCACAACCGACAAGTGATGGAATCGCAAGTTAACCGTAATACGAAGTGGGCTAAGAGCTTCGATCCATCGTGGTGCATATAGTACTCCACAAGAGTATGTCAAAATACAACCACTAGACTTGGGACCGTACAGGTTGATTAAATATTTTAGAAAGAATGTGCTTGAAAGTAAACCTTCCTGTCTCCTCTCGAGCTCACCGTCCAACAATTTTTATATTGATTGATGAAGAAATCGATAACAAAGATAACGCCTGTCCATAAATGCTAAAAAAAAAAAAGACAAAAAAAAATGTAAGACTAATATGATTTTAGCTTCTTGGCCAAATCCCGTTGTTTTTCAAGGGCAATCAGCCACGGATTTTGACCGCCTTCTTTCAAACGGTCAGCCAGTTCTTCTTTATTTTCAAGCACGCTCCAGAATTCACCACCGACTCTTCCTAGTGACTGCGACGAATAAATAACCTGTAAATATAGCGAGGCATATGTAGAGTTGTCAGGTATTAACGGAAGAATATCCTTAACTGTTTGCTTTAACTGATAAGTGGTATTGTATATGAAGGAAGAAAGTAGTTGATCTCCAGCATTAACAGTACCATGTGACTCGCCAAATGGCGTCTCTGCGTCTGTCTTTGACTGAGCAGCATCATTATAGCTACTGCTGTACTCCATTGGCAAGGCAATGCTATCAGCATCTTCTTTTGGGAAAATAGATCTGAATCCGACTATGGCAGCAAAAACAAACTCTCTAAACAATTCGATGTATCGCTTGAGATATTTTTCCGGCATCGACCTTAATGGCTCTAGTGACTTCAATTGGGCCTTTAAATGAATCGTTCGAGACAATAGATAAATATGTTGCAATTCCAAGGTCGGATTTTGTGATTCTTGAAATGGCTTAAGGCGGCGTAAATATGAAATCACTTTTATCGCTGTGGGAAGCTGAACGTTTTCCCTTAACAGACGCAATAGCAGTGTAGTCATTTCCAATAATGCATCATCCACCTCAGACTGTATCATTTCAATTACGGCGATACCTTTAAACCGGATTGCTAATCTTCTGACGTGTCCAACCAAATCAAGTGCCTCCGCATAATACCCGTTTCTTACGCAAGTGAGAACAAGGGATGGAAGCTCAAGAATATCAAGCACTTTATCAACATTTGCCAACAACGTTGCCGACGCCTGCCTATCGTTTACGGGATTAAAATTGGCAACTTCATTCTCCAATTGAGACCCAAACTCCGAGAGCTTTGGAACAGACTCAGAAAGCAAATTGAAGTTCGCAGTAAACGATTCTAACGTGGCTGAAGTTGAAATTAAATACGGTCTTGACTCAATTGCCAGGCGGGTCAAGGATTTATCAACCGAGTCTAGTGATGCGTCAAGTTGCCGTTCTTCGGTTGGTAAATCTGAGATTGAAAGTTCTCGAAGATGAACCAGATATTCCTCCAGTTGTGCAGAATTTTTGCCATTTGATAACTTTGTGGCAGAACTGACTGCATTCGGCAAATTTTTCTTGAGAATATCCAACAGAGGATCAGCCATTGATGTT
Source organism: Lipomyces japonicus (assembly GCF_038497905.1). Lineage (NCBI taxonomy): Eukaryota > Fungi > Ascomycota > Lipomycetes > Lipomycetales > Lipomycetaceae > Lipomyces > Lipomyces japonicus. The sequence continues at coordinate 44,216 of NW_027117818.1, read as the reverse complement.
CTCCAATAGAGGTTTGTACTCTTCAATGGATGGATATGGATATGGACGAGTTGCTGTATAATCTAAATTGGCGCCGCCGGCAGAGCACCAGTTTAAGGATCGAATACTCAATTACAGGGTAGTCCATAATAATGGGTACACCCGCACGGAGGTTGTGAGCCACAGGATCGTGATTGTTGGTGCCGTAAACGCAATTTAGCTGTCCCATTTATAGCACGTGGAGCGGTTCGACCCAGCGATAACTGGGCCTTTTGCCTATCAGAGCACGACCGAGGAGCACCAGAAGCCAATCTCGACCCGAAATTGCAATTCCCCAATCGCCATTTGTTTGACCACGTTTTGCATCTTTAAACTATTACTATTGTCATTTTTTGGAAGTTTTGGTTTTGCAAGGTACGTTTAATTGTTGCTCTGCCTTGAACTTTTGTGCGGGCAATGGAATTACTTGAAGTCTGCCTTTGAGCCAGGTTTCATCGGTTGCTGAACATTTCTAAAACGTCTACGTCTCTTGCAGTTTTTTAAAATGGAAGGCGCCTTTTTTAATGGAAATAAGTAAGTTCAAAACTTTTTGTTTAATGGCCTAGTTGCGGTGGCCAAGGTCAGTCGGGTTCATACTCGATGTCATGAAGAACAAATGTGCAATTGCTAACGATGCTTAGCGGTTACCTTGAAGGAATTGTTCGCGGATATCGGTCTGCTTTATTGACGTCTGCAAACTATTCCAACTTAACTCAATGTGACACTTTGGAAGGTGCGTGAGTTCGGAGTCCAGTTATCCCAACTTTCTAACATTTGCAAACAGACTTAAAACTTCAATTGTCGGCTACTGACTACGGCAATTTCCTTGCAAATGTTCCAGGCCAACTTTCAACTTCTATTATCGCTGAGAAGGCCAATGAAAAACTTATTGAGGAGTTTAAATATGTTCGAGCGCAATCCGTTCAGCCACTGACAAAGTTCATGGACTATATTACATATGCTTATATGATTGATAACGTTGCGCTTTTAATTACGGGTACGCTACACGAGAGAGATACTCACGAGCTTCTCGAAAGATGCAACCCTCTGGGATGGTTCGAATCACTTCCGGCTCTTTGCGTTGCTACAAATGTTGAGGAACTGTACAACACCGTCCTTATTGACACTCCTCTTGCCCCATATTTTAAAGATTGTCTTTCTGCTGCGGATTTAGATGATTTGAATATTGAAATCATTAGAAATACTCTGTACAGAGCATACCTGGAAGACTTTAATGAGTTTTGCAGCACCCTTGCTGCACCATCAAATGCGATTATGGGCGCATTGCTTGAATTCGAGGCTGATAGACGTGTGATTAACATTAGCTTAAATTCATTCGGTACCGATATCTCTCGCGAGGAGCGCTTGAATCTTTCACCAAAGTATGGAAAGCTTTACCCAGCTGGCACCGAGGCCCTTGCCAGCTCTGACGACATTGAGCAGGTTCGCTTAACTGTCGAGTCTGTTGGCGCATACAAGGGATTTTTTGATACTTCCAACAACAAGTCACTGGAAGATCATTTCTATCTTCGAGAAATGGAGCTGTGCAGAAATGCGTTCACTCAACAGTTTACGTACTCTGCTATTTGGGCGTGGGTTAAGGCCAAGGAGCAAGAAATCAGAAATATTACCTGGATTTCGGAATGCGTAAGTAAACTATCATGAAGTCTTTTTTTTAACTACTTTACTAACAACAAGAGTGCAGATTGCCCAAAATCAAAAGGAGAGAATTCAAAACTACATATCTGTATTTTGATTGAACAAGGCTTGCCGTTTTTTTTTTCTTCTTCTTTTTGTTTTCATTATTTGGCATTGACTATAATTGAATATGTTTTTAATCACTCGTTGTTTAATATTTTTTCTTTTTTTTTCTCACTTTGAATTTTCGAGTTTTATACATAGTATGCGTGTTTAGTTAGAGGAAGTTTTGTTTCATTGTTTTATAAAAGAAAACCTATCGTATCATATACAATATATTATCACCTTCGTGTTAAAATAATTCAAAGTATATTTTACTTTTTAGGAATACGACAACATGGTGAATGAAAGCTGAATACTGATGACTCCAGATTGAACTCGATTATGTAACGATGGTTTGGCCCGCCACGCCTGGCTTTCGTTTGACGTCGGAACTTTAAACCCTTTATCTATCACCAAACAAGAACCAGTCGAGGCCTGCGTTGCGTTTGCTTGGTTTGCTTGGACTAGAGATAGGTTAGACGTGAATTAGCTCGTAACAGGTTTCAGCTTTTGTGCCTGTTTTTTTGGTTTTTTTGCACCATTCGTTTTTTGTTTGCCGGTTATCGCAATTGAGTTAAAAAAAAAAACTGTTGGGAAGTAGTAAAGCCGGGCATATACATATAGTTGAATTGGATAATCAAAGTTACGTTTATACAGTTGAATATAGTCGAGACGTCTTATAAACTTCCCATCAGCGGTAATTTTGGAATAAGTTCACAGGTATTCATGTTTATTTGCGCTCAATTGAAGTTATTGGTTTAGGACCGGCTTCAATTGGTGCTGATGTGATGTTTGTATAAGCATTTGCATAGCACGTTCTAACTTATTTAGTTAAACTTGCTGTTTAAAACTTCAATATTATAATGCAGGATCCTTTAGCAATCACGTACCCGGAGCCGCTCAACGCTTACGCAAAAGCTTTCACGGAAGCAATTTATTTGCCAAAACTTAAAGATCACCTTCACGAGGTTATCCTGGCGTTTTCATTGTATCACACGTTGTTTCTTTTAGGACCTTTTTTCGGAAGCTTTGTTAAATCTTACAAAACGTTGAACCGACGTACGAAATTGAATTTCGATATCCATATAGTCTCGCAAGTTCAGGCTTTTTTAATCCTTGCGTTATCGTTTCCTTCGTTTTTTGACAAAGATCTTAAGAACGATACGTTATTTGGATATTCGCCTTATGCCGGCCTTGTCTATGCTTTTGCTGCCGGTTATTTTGCATGGGATACGTACATCTGCGTGAAATACGTTAACTTGTTTGGTATCGGATTTGCCATTCACGGAATTGCCTCATTAATTGTGTTTTCCCTTAGTTTTGTACGTATTTGACAATCATTTGCAACATTTAGATTCTAACGTTATTTTTTTTTTTCAAGAAACCATATCTTATGTACTACGGGCCAATTTTCCTGTTCTTTGAGCTCTCTACTCCGTTCCTTAATGTTCATTGGTTTGCTGGTCATTTACCGGAAGGATCAATACCTGAAATTGTTCAGGTTATTAACGGCGGTCTTCTTTTAATCACATTTTTCTTTGCCCGAATTGTTTGGGGTTTCTACTGGGTCGCAATTTTGGCATGGGACATGTGGAACGACCAGAGTCAGATTAACCCTATCTTCCCAATCGTGGTTTTGACTTCAAATTTTTCGCTTGATTGTTTGAACGTTTTCTGGTTTTCCAAAATGATTTCGGCTGTCAAAAAGCGTTTAGCTGCTGCCAAGAAAGGTTCGCACTCAAGCCGAGACTTATTGACTGAGGAAGAAGATAAAGGAATTAAAATTGAATAAGTCAGGTCTACAACTGATGATCGAAACCGGTTCTTGTATTCTTGTACATAATTAGTCATGATTTGTGACAATGAGGGGAATGGCTCTTTTTTTTTTTGCCATGTACTTTGTGGCACGTAAGGTTTTCGTATGACATGTTTGTATTGGTATGAATAACCTTATGCAACAGTTAATTTATTTAAAGTAGTATAAATAACATGACTATTGTAGCCAATCAAGACTTCAGCACATCGTCCACTACTCCGGCAACAGCTAGTATACGTTCTTCGTCAAGTCGTCCGCCAATAATTTGAACACCAACTGGACCATTCTTGAAATCTTCTGGAATGTAATCCTCCCAAGCTTTGTTTTCAATCTCCTTATCACTTCCAGATCCTGGCGCTGCATACGGAAGATCAATCGAAGGATCAGCTTTCAAAACTGGAATAACAACGCTGGAATAGTCAAGCACGTTAATCAGACCAGTATAGCCGAGGTATCTCAATTTTTGCTGGCCAGCTGGGGTTGATGCCGAAACTCCGACCGGCCTGATCCAAGCGTCAATTATCTTGCCACTGGGTGATCTGGTCTTGTTAATATGCTCAAGAAATGCAGTTTTATACTCAAGCTTGTCCTTGTTAAACTGGAATAATTCCTTAATTGATAGGGCTTTAGGTCCCTTGACAAACGACATGATATCGGGAATCCCAGGCTCTCCCGAGGCATCTAAATCATTTTGAATATTTTCACCACCGTCAACAGTCCACGCACGAAAAAGAATCGATGTTCCTTCTTCGGGCTTGTATGACTTAAACTCGAATACCTCGTGACCAGCCTTCTTCAACGCATCAGCAACTTTTCTAATGGCACGAACAACCGGAGGATGCGGAGTGATAACGCCATCATTTTCCTCAATGGCAAAAACAAGTGGACGATCAGGAAGAGTGTATTCCCTGAAGGGAAGGTTGATAACTCGGGGGTCATAATTCCATGGCTCCTGTGATAGCAGTGCCTTCGAAAAAAGAGTCAGGTCAGGCAACGAAACAGCAAGAGGACCGTCAACCGATACAATAGCCTCGTTGTACTCCAGCTAAATATTCATTAGATAATTGTAATGCTAGTAAATATTCTAATAATACTAACACTATTCGCAACCTTGAGATAAGGAAATCTTTCATGCGAAGGTCGAATGCCGTATACGCCGGAATTGGAAGATGGAATACGAATAGACCCACCAATGTCAGTACCAATTCCCAAAGTAGCTCCTTTTAAAGAAATAATGGCACCTTCGCCGCCGGAAGATCCACCAGGGGAGAGTGTCCTATTGAACGCGTTCACAGTTTGGCCAAAAACGTTGTTTCTACTCTCACCAGCCTATAATTTAATTAGCAAATATATATATATTAAAATTTAAGTCATGATGCAAAAATTTACCATCAAGCTTGTTGGAATATTAGTTTTGACAAAAAAAACCGCCCCTGCGTTAAGTAGAAGATCGACAATCGTCTGGAACATGTTAGTACGGCATCCCATTGCAAGCTGAATAAAACGTACTGAATTTTCCGTGTCTGGCTTTCCTATCCATGACACATAGCCCATTGAAGTTTCAATCCCCTTCACACGGAATTGATCCTAACTATGAGTTAGCAAGCTAGAAAAAAGAAAAAGTAAAAAAAACAAAATATTTGTAATAACCTTAAGCGAGACTGGAAGACCATGAAGAGGACCCACGGTCTTGCCATGGGTTTTGTAATATTCGTCAAGCTCAGCGGCTCGCTTTAAAGCAACATCAGGGAAAAACTCGGTAAAAATATTCAACTGTGGAAATGTTAACATGTAATGAGTGGGTCAGGCTTTAAACGGCAAGAAAGCCATACCAATTGATGAGCAAGAACCGCACGCTTGATGAACGCAGTAGTCACTTCAACAGCAGTATACTTTCCTTCGGCAATTTGGTTTGTAAGCTCTGTTGCAGTGAGTTCGGTAATCTCAATAACCTCCTTTGGAAGTAGTTCGTTTGGCACTTCGGAAACATCCAAACGAGATGCCGGTGGCAGTTCAGATTCAGGGATAAGATACTCTGTTGGAATCGCAGCGGCCAATTGACCACGCTTAGCGGAAGCTTTTTCTTGCCAGGACGCCATTGGAATATCTGCAAAGGACTAATTGACTCGTCAACTACGGCATCCTCGAAGCTTGGGATGGACTCATTTATATATGTACAATTATTAGTTAGTCAACGATAAGGATCATGTAAGCAAGCCGTCGGCCATGAACCTTATTCTAATTTGGCTATCTATTTATCGCCAGCGCCGCCGTAAAGCAGAGTACCAATATATGCAAATGCGTGCTGCTTAGTTATGCCGTATGCGCAACGCCTGCTTATGGCATAAAGAAAATTTTGGGACTCGGGAGAGTTTTGAGTTGCGGTGGTGGTTTAAAAATTTGATTTGCTTTCTCATCGCTGGCAACACAACCCACAACCACACATTCCTGTTTCTATTATTTTTTTTTCATAGCCGGGAATAATTAGCATTGAAAGATGCTGATATTGACAGAAACTGCTGCGGGCTATGCCCTTTTGAAGACCAAGGAGAAAAAGATTGACACTCTCACGCCCGAGAGTGTGCTGTCTGCGTAAGGGCCCAAATTTTTCGCCAATACAGAAATGTTCGTTGCTAACCACGTCTATACAGTCTTAAAGTGAAAGCGTTTTCCAAGTTCGACTCAGCTGTTAACGCTCTTGACGAAGTTAATGCGGTTATTGAGGGAAAGGTTTCTACTAAGCTTGCCAACCTTTTGAACGAGAACAAGAGCGACAAGAAGAGCAAGCTCATTGTCGCTGATCCCAAGCTAGGTATGGGTTGTAGTAGTGTAATTCTTGGTTCCGTCATGCTAACTTTCATCAGGAAATGCTATCAACACCTTGCCAAATCTTGATTTCAAGGTTGTGTCTGATTCAACCACCCAGGATTTGTATCGTGCTATTCGAGAGCATCTCCCATCATTGCTCCCAGGTCTTCAGGAGAAAGATTTGTCAGTCATGTCTCTCGGTCTTGCTCACTCTCTTGGACGCCATAAGCTCAAGTTTTCTGCAGACAAGGTTGATGTCATGATTGTTCAAGCTATCGGGCTTTTGGATGATCTGGACAAGGAACTCAACACATACGCTATGCGTGTTAAGGAATGGTACGGATGGCATTTTCCAGAGATGGCAAAGATTGTTCAGGATAATCTTGCTTACGCTCGCGTCGTCAAACTGATGGGCATTCGCTCGCGGGCCTCTGAAACTGATTTCTCTTCCATTCTTCCAGAAGAAATCGAGGTTGCGTTGAAATCTGCTGCTGAAGTTTCAATGGGAACTGAGATTACCGATTTTGATCTGCTCAACATTAATGCTCTTGCCGATCAGGTGATTGAGCTTACCGAGTACAGAGAGCAATTGTCAAACTACCTGAATGCGAGAATGGCAACAATCGCTCCAAACTTGACCGCGTTGGTTGGAGAACTTGTTGGTGCCAGATTAATTGCGCATGCGGGTAGTTTAATATCACTTGCCAAGGCCCCTGCTTCAACCATTCAAATTCTCGGTGCCGAAAAGGCTCTTTTTCGTGCCCTGAAGACCAAGCACGACACTCCCAAGTACGGTCTTATTTACCACGCTTCATTGATCGGTCAGGCGACTGGTAAAAACAAGGGAAAGATTGCTCGCATGCTTGCTGCCAAGGCTGCCGTTTCACTAAGATTCGATGCCTTGTCGGAAGACAGAGATGATGTTGCCACGATTGGTTTAGAGAACAGATTAAAGATCGAGTCACGGCTACGAGGACTTGAAGGTCGGGAGATTAACAGTGCCACCAAGACGCCAGTTAACGTCCGGCAACAGCCTAGATTTGAATTTGCTACGCAGAAGGCATATAACTTTGATGCCGACTCTGTTCTGACAAATGGTACTGCTAAGAAGAGTGGCAAGCGGAAAATAGAAGAAATTGAGGAGGAGGACAGTGATGATGAAGACGAGGAAGAAGTTAAGGTCGAGGTTAAGGTTGACGATGCCATTGAGGTTGATGAAGATTCCGAGGCCGAGGAAAAGAGTCCAAAGGAAAAGAAGGAAAAGAAAGAGAAGAAAGAAAAGAAGGCGAAGAAAGAAAAGACTGAGAAGAAGGAAAAATCTGAGAAGAAGGAAAAATCTGAGAAGAAGGAAAAGAAAGAGAAAAAGGAAAAGAAAAGCAAGAAGCATAAGCACAAGCATGACGAAGAGTAAGATACCGAGATTTTGGACCATTTGATTGTATATTTTAGTTTGTTGTTTAGTAGGTTGAATTGTATCATGTAATTTGGTTTTATATTTATCTGTGCATATGTTTCTTGGGGTGCCAAAAAAAAAAAAAAAAAAATTAAAATTAAAATTAAAATAATTTGTGTTTAAATATGATTAAAAATCACAATTTAAATTTGATTATTTACAACACACAAGCCCAATCGACAATCGACAAATCATTTTGTAAACTAACTACGTTACAATCCACCGCCAACGTCAAAAAGCATCGACACGGATTCTCCATTGTGAATTCTTCGAATCCTATTACATGTTCGAATTAGCTTCAAAAAAAAATAAAAAGAAGAACCCAGCAAAGTAACGTACGCTTCGGCGAATATTCGACCAACGTCTAGGATTTCAAGCTTCGATCCGAGAGCAAGTTGGTTCTCATCTTGAGGAGCAGAATTGGTAGTCACGACCTTGTCCAGTGCAGAAGCCTCGATTCGCTTGATGGCGTCTCCTGAAAAAATGCCGTGAGTAATAATAGCATAAACTTTTGTTGCGCCTCTGTCCTTCAGAAGCTTGGCTGCTCGCGTGATCGTGTTTGAGGTATCGACCAAGTCGTCAATCAGCAGTGCCACGCGGTTCGCCACGTCACCAACCAGCATCATGGTTGCGTGTCCATGAGCTTTCTCAAATTTTGGCCTTCGGTCCTTGTGGATTAGGGCAAAGTCCATCTGGAGTGCGTCTGCGATGGCGGTTGCACGCTTGGCTCCGCCTGCATCAGGAGAAACGATGACGGCGTCCTGGTAATTAGGAATTGCGGTTGTAATATAATGTTGCAATAAAGGCTTGCCATATAGATTGTCGACAGGAATATCAAAAAATCCTTGAAATTGCGGATCGTGGAGATCCATGGTGATGATATGGTCAGCTCCAGCGCAAGTGAGAAGATCAGCAATCAGAGTTCCAGATTGGGCCACCCATTCTTTGTAACCGGTATTGATTTCTCCGGTTCCTTCAGGTTGCCATGTTTTATGCTGCGTTGCACTTGCCAGTTTGAGTCTTCGTTCAAGTTCACGTTCTAGTGAGATGCTGTGGTTATTCCGAGCAAACGGGAACTCGCTGCCGTTGGAATGGTGTCCCTGTGAAGAATGTGACCTTGGAGAAGCAGGAACGGACTCAAACGTATAAGCATGGTCTGAACGATTGAAGTTTAAGCTCTTGGCTAACGGTGCGCCGTGCTTGCTAAACGGCAGATCCGGTTGCCTGCTGTACGGGAACAACGGCATGACCGCCGTGACCCGACGAGCCGATGCAGTTTTGCAAGCCGAGATGGTGATGAGCAGCTCCATGAGATTGTCATTCACATGTCCACATCCTAATAGTGTTAGAAAATCGGAGTAATTGAATAAACAGTATACGTGCACCCTCCCTCTATTTTTAAAAGAAAAGAGAATAAAAAAGGATCTTACCTGATTGAATAACGTACACGTCCTTTTCACGAACAGATTCAGCTATTGAAACAGAAGTCTCTCCATTACTGAAACATATTAGAACACGCAACCCAAATATATATATATATATATATATTTAATTATACCTAAACTTGCCAGTCTTGAGACCGCCTTGCGGAACGCCCAAGATATTGCATATGCTTTCCACTAAAGAAGGGTGCGACGATCCTCCAAACACCACTAGGTTCTTAACCATTTCCGGAGAAATTTTGTAAACGTAAAGATTATTCACTGTACAAAAAAAAAACTATAAATCCCAACCAAAATTAAAAAAAAAAGTTTTGTCAGAAAACAACGATAACGAGGCCTCGAAGGTTCAAAAAAAAATCTCAATTCAAGATTAGTTAACTTTTTAGTGGCCTCCGGAAAACATCTGTCGCGTCGCACGACGCTTATGCAGGGATTTTCTCTCGATGGCCTTATAGCAGGAAAAGAAATTTTGACAAAAAGACCACGAAGAAAGAGCGCCATGGCTTCTTCAAGACGATGGGCAGATCTTGTGCCGCCTCTGATACCATGGCTCTATGATGCGATAGCTACTTTAGGCTACAAATCTATGACCCCGGTGCAGGCGTCATCGATTCCATTATTCTGCTCGAACAAGGATGTGGTCGTTGAAGTAAGTACAAAGTAGTGAATGGAACATGGCAACCAAGACGTATACTCTAACTATGCACAGGCAGTTACTGGCTCTGGAAAGACAATCGCATATCTTTTGCCAATAATAGAAATTATTTTAAGGGCGGATCCAATTCAACGGGGCCATGTTGGGGCCATAATCGTGTCACCGACTCGAGAATTGGCATCGCAGATCAACACGGTTTTAAATTCTTTACTAGACCTGCAACCGCCTTTGGTTTCAGAAGACGAAAATGGAACAATAACTCGAAACAATAAAGTTATTAAATCACAATTATTAGTTGGCGGAACCGCGAGCGTGCATGCAGACGTTCAACTGTTTTTAAGCGACATGCCACAAATTCTCATTTGCACTCCTGGAAGATTACTCGAGTTTCTCAAAATGCCTAGTGTTCACACTTCCGGGTTGGAAGTTTTTGTTTTGGACGAGGCTGATCGGTTGCTTAATCTTGGATTTGAGAAAACTTTGTCAGGAATTATTCATGCGTTACCAAAGCAGCGCCGAACCGGATTGTTTTCTGCCACAATTACGGATGCGGTTGGTGAGCTTGTCCGGGTCGGACTTCGAAACCCGGTCAAGATCTTGGTCAAGGTTGGTGAGGGAAGCTCGGAGCGCAAGGTTCCGTCGACGCTATCGATTTCATACACGGTGCTCTCTCCGCATGCCAAGATCCCGAACATGATCCACCTTCTTAACACGTTAAAATACAAAAAATCAATCGTATATTTTCCAACTTGTCAGTCTGTGGTGTATTTTTACGCCATCATCAACGCCATCCGGCCACTGCTAAAGCGTACCAAGGCCGCTGACCTGCAAGTCTTTTCACTTCACGGCAAACTTCCACCCGGCCCGCGAACGAAAACGTTAGATAACTTTATAAACACTAATCACCGAACGGTTTTGCTGACAACAGATGTTGCTGCACGTGGTCTAGATATTCCAGAAGTAGATGTCGTGATCCAAATAGATCCCCCATATGAGCCTAATATGTTTTTGCATCGAGCAGGCAGAGCAGGCAGAGCAGGCCGTTCGGGAGAGGGTTATGTATTTTTAACTTCGGGACGAGAGGAGAGCTATGTGGATTTAATGAAGGTCAAAAAAGTTCAAATGGCGGAGGTTAAAAGTTCGGCGCCGGTTGGACTTGAAGAAGAATTTGGCAGGAAATTGCACAAATGGCTGTTGGAGGATCGTGAACGACATGAGGCGGCAGTGAAAAGCTACGTTGGCTACGTTAGGTTTTACACTAAGCACACGATGTCTTCTATTTTTCGAATTTCAGAATTTAATTTTGTGGACGTGGCTAAAGAGTTTGGATTGATTCGACTACCGAGTATGCCTGAACTCAAAGGAGTAGACGGCATTCCATCAGGAGGGTGGTTAATAGACGGATTTAATGTGAGCAATACCGGGCCCTGTAATACTAAAATCGGTTTCTTTTGCTAAAATTTTTTTTTTTTTTTGCAGATGGATAATTACAAGTACAAGGATGCGAAACGAGAAGCGTCACGGCTAGAGGCACTGCAACATGTGGAAGATGTTGAGGCCGAACGTGCGGAAGAGAAAAAGAAACGAGACCTGCGGCAAAAGCAGGCGGTGTCGTGGTCCGAACAAAACGACCGCAAGGAGCGGCGCGAAGTTAGGCGGGAGAAGAAAAAAACGAAGCACGACGCCATCGTTGCCACCAACAAGTCAGGTTCGGTCAGTGATAGCGAGAGCGAGGAAGACATGCAAGTAGACTGGAAGAGTTTGGTGTCCGAGCGCAAGCGCAAACGGGTGGAGCCTGCCGGTGGCGGATTTGACGATCTTATTTGAAAATAAATAAAAATAAAGTAATGTCTGATTGAAATAACGTGACAGGGACATGAGCAGAGCGGCTAGTTTTAGTTTTTGTTTTTCTATCGCATCCAACGCGGATTGCAAGCCATATTGATTATACCGAAGAGGACCTTGGAATTAAGGTTTAATGGTGGCCGCAATTGATCAATTAAGCACAGCATGGGCTGGATTGTTCACTTGCAGTCTCTTGTGTATGTGGAATCGATCGTAATTGCGACGAACGGAGCATTAATTGATTTATCTAGAGGTACTACGTTGTTGTTTGTAAACGCTCACAGGCCGATATTGACGGGTCTTAATAGACTTTTGAACACGAGGCCCGAATACGGTTATGACTTCTCTTCGTGCTTAAATGAAATTGGCAAACGAAAAAGCCGTGTTTTTAAGGTTAAAGCTAGTTCCATCTCGGACTTTACCAACCAAATTTTTTTTTTTAAAATTTTAAGATTGCTTCGAGTTGCAATTACTTTGTTTACTAGGAGGACATGTATCGGGGAAAAGACGATGATGACGCGAGACTCTGTTGAGTGCACCGCTTCGGCAGATTCATTATACATATATATACGTTATATAAACCGGGTCACTGCTTGCGCACCCACCTACTTCCCCCCGCCATAATTCCATTTTTTTGCTTGCAACTATGAAGGCGTCTTCCCTTTATTTTAGTCTGGCGTCAGTGTTCGGCGCAGTTGCTGCGTTGGATGCCACGAGCACCTACATCGTGCCGACAGCACCAGTAGATGCAGACGTCTCAATTGCAACCAATGCTGTTGTCAGCACCGCATTCGACGGTCCCAAGGTGTCTGCCGTGAACGGCTCAACGTTTGACTGGTGGTATTTTGACGTGGTATCCGCAAAGGCATCCATCTCTCTTGTTTTCCAGACCGGAACGACCGCCTCCGTCGGTTATCCTTCCGTTCTCGAGTTGACAAACTACATTCAGGTGGCTGGCATTTGGCCCAATGGCACCCAGTTTTCGGTCCCGTTTGTTCCGTCCGGACCTGCCGTGGTTACCACGGTTGGTGATGGTTCAAGCGCAAACTTTACCGGCACCGGATTCTCTTGGACGTCGACGCCAAACTTGTCCAAGTACTTCATCACGATCGATGCTCTTGAGACTTACGGAATCAAGGGCACGATTTCTTTCCGCAGCCTCGCGCCAGCTCATTATGGTTTGGGTTCGGTTGCGGATCGGTCGTCTTCCGAGTTGCTTACTCCAAAACTTGGCTGGGCAAATGCAGTGCCTGATGCAGAGTCACATGTTGACTTGATTGTCGGCGGTGAGCAATTAAAGTTCTCCGGCAGAGGTTACCATGACAAGAACTGGGGCAGCCAAGCTCTTAACGATATTGTGGAAAACTGGTACTGGGGCCATGCCGCGGTCGGCCCATATTCGATTGTGTTTTTTGATGCGCTTGACCACAACGGAGTTGAGTACACGGCCGCATATATTGCCGAATCTGGTTCGCCCATCAAGGTTGGCCCCACGGCCATCGTGCGCCCGTTTGGCGACGGCATCACTTACCCACAAACCAATTCGTCCATTATCCCCGACGGATTTAACATTGTGATTGATGTCGGATCTCGAGGCGTGTTTGAGTTCAACACCACGTCCAGGATTATTGCCGAAACTTTGGACGATGGCGGATACGGCTACACTCGTGCTCAGGCTCACTTTGTGGGCGGTCAAGTTGGTGGCAAGAAGTACACCGGTTATGGTCTCTGGGATTGGCAGCATTTCTACCAGTAAATTAATCAAGCATGAGTCGTTTTTATTGATGTTTTTTTTTTTTTTTTTTATTTTTTCATTAGTAATAAGATGTTTCTCTGTACATACACTTGTGCAATCTATCTACTGACTGACTTATGATGATTATTATTATTATTCCTTATTTTAAGTACACATGAAACTATTCAGTTATGGTGTACTGTGATTTGCTAACTTGATTGGTGACAAATTTTGTTAGTTTTGACAGAATGTCATAATAGTGGCATATTCTTTTTTCAATCATATAACTTGCGGTGACCACAGACTGAAACCAAATATATTATTACTGAACTAAAGAAAGAAATCTTCAAAACAAAATGACTACAATAATGAGATCAGGCCCGGGCTCGAATTGAGAAAAATCCATAAGCAGATAAACGTTAAACACTAACACCTAGTAAATGACATAAGATGGGGTAGACAGTAACAAAACGTCGGAAAGATTAATGTGGTAAGTTTATGATGGCATTATATTGGCAATGATGTTATAATAACTCTGCACTATCGCGAACCAGCCTTCGAACTTTCTTCTTAAAAGCAGGATCTAAAATGTAGAAACGTATTAAAACGGTAATCTTTTTTTAATATGTATAAATCTCCCATCCGGGGTTAACGGCAAGGACTTACAGTCATCTCGAAGCTGAGTGGCAGCGTCAATATTTGCCGGTGAATCAGGATTTGGTGATGATAGCATGGCAATTACGCTAAGAAGAATCGTTTCTGGTGAATGAACCGGCAACCAACGCTCACTATTAGACAATCACGTTAGCAAGGAGCGGGGGGTGGACATGGTTAAAACTTCTGGGTTGGAGTTTCACACCCTGCGTCTTCGTATCCGTATTTGTCTTCACCTGGAGGATGTAAGATGCTGATACAAACTCTTCCGTCTTGGTAAACTAAAAATAATTTCCACCCTGTTAGTGACCGCTGCATCGGAGTATAGTAGCCTTGACCCAATTGCTCGTTTCTTCAATTCATCACTGAACAAATTTACCAAGAAGACTTGCCATTTGGGTGCCACATTGGCGTTTCAAATCTCATGCTTGGTGGCATAAGCGGATAATCTTCTGGAAATTGAAGGCGTGCCTTGAAAAAACCGCCTTCATACAACGTGTCGTCCGGTCCAACAAGAAGGACTTCCCACTGATAGATGTTATCGTCTACCAGGCCGGCAGAAATGCCTTTGAAAATCGCTAGTTAGAAAAATTTTTCAAACAAACCAAAAAATTGACTTGACTTTATTTTATTTTTTTGCTTACCTGGAATACCGTTCCGAGCAATGTCACGTAATTGTCGGCGTAGAATTGCTTCTGATGCCTTCGTCGCCATGCTTTTTGTGATTTTGTTGGTTTGTGCCTTTTTTTTAAAAAAAATAAATCAAAGGGGCAAGCAAAAAGGATCGAACCGTGCTTTCGAAATTACTCGAATGAAATTAAAAAAAAAAAAAAAGGGCTAGAAATTGAATCAAGCAAGTAACACGATTCACTAGGTTAAAAGTTCGAACGCTGTTGGATCTATATGGTATTATTACTACTTAAGTACACCTTCGCGAACGTTCACGTTCACGCTCACGCTCACGCACGACTCGTGACCAACGGTGAGCTAGTGACCTGACTACGAATTCTACTACAAAAAGCATATGAAAATGTGGTCCATTTTAGAATTGTTTTTATGCATGAAAAACTACGGCAAAGAACAAAAAAAAAAAAAAGGTTCGAGATTGCGGTATTGAATCAATCATAAGCTCAAAACCAAAAACTGACACTAAAACTCGGAGTCAAGCTTCTGACATAATGCCACCATCCGGACTATTTACACTGTTAGTTTGTATTGCCATGTAGTATTGAATAGTTTCATGTCACTTACCGGAACAAAAATCTCGTCACCGGGCGCTAGAATGCATTCAACGTATCCATCTGTCCATGGGAACTCGCTAAACTGTTGCTGATATTTTTTCTTTGCCAATACGCGTGCCTTCAATTTCTCAAAGTCGACAACGTCATCTTCAAGGCTGCTGGCACTGACATCTTCATCTTCAAACAGCGCGCCGAACGCGCCTGATTCTAGCTCGACATCACAGGTATTGCCCATGTCGTTGCAACTGGTTATGCCCTTTGTTGAAGGCGGGTATAGCCTGACGTATTTAAACCCGACAACTTGAACAAGAACGTTGTGGTTCGGATCCGTATGCAGTGGAGATATCGTGCCAGCCGGGCCTAGCCACGAATTCAAAACCGGCGCACGTTCTTGGTCGTTGATTTGCGAGTACACCACGTTCGGAGTCAGCACATCTTTTCGAAGCACGGGTACCTGAGCCAACAGGTCATGCTGGGCTAGATATTTTACCTCTGCGGCTTCGCATGGATTCGTCCACTCGTGCAATAGCGATCGCAAGGTTACAAGCTTTTGAGACCATGCATTGCTAACATAGGATTTCCCCACTTCCACTGGCACAACTCGTAGTCCGTTATTAGTCTTTGAGAGAAGGTAATCAAGTGAATTCCAATGTTGGATTGCTGGCCAAGAGTTGGCAGCACCAATCAGATGCAGTGGCATCATGCCGGACGTCAGTTCGTTTTCAAACTGCTTGACAGTGGGCTGCAGTAATTGCCTCACATTGCAACTCAGATGAGGGTAATACAACCGGCTCACCAATTGTGCTTTAAAATCTGGACAAAGCATTAGCCCCTGTGGTTGAATTTTTTCCTTGCTGCCGTGCAATTCGGATATTAGCTTGTCCAGCAAATCGCGTAGTTTGGCATCAATAAGCGCGCCAGTAACAACAAGTCCTTGGTCAATTTCTGAAATCACTGTCGCCTCAGCAAGGTCTGAGTCCAGGTCGAGTTCTGCAGTTGTGATCATTTGCAATGCGCTAAAAATGCACGCATGGCCGTAATTAATAACATACTTGTGAGGCACCGGTGAGGAATCACGGTCATAAATCTTGCGATTACATTCATCCTTGAATAATCTAATCCAATGCTTGACGTCGTTCTTGTTTGCTCCAATAACCTCGGCATGTAGTCTTTGCAATTCCAAGTCAATCGGGTCACAATCAATGAAGTTGGGTTGACTGATGTGGCGTTGGATATCGTTGCATATTTGAAAAACATTGTTCAGTTTGTCCTGAATTTCATTTGTTGATTCCATGCAATTAGATCTTCATCCATGGTGGTTTTGATAAAGAATTTGAGATTAAAATAAATCCTATGTATAAAAACGCGAGCAGCGCTGGACTTGATTTAAAATTGAATTAAACAAATCTAGAAAGAACAGCAAATGTGATTGCAACAAAAAAAAAAAAAAACCAACAACAACCAGGAATCTGCGGGCAAGAATAGCAACTGACACAAGGCAGAGTCAGTCAACATGCCAATCAAGCTACTACACCATAAATCATATCATGTCTACAACAGTGCAAACATTGAAAGAGTGCGCAAGGACGAAGAAGCAGCACAGGTGCAACAAGAGCAAGAGGATAATCTTCGACTAAAACTAGAAAGAGAGCAACGGACAGAGATATTACGTCGCCGGCAACGGGGCTTGCCGGTTGATTCGACTACGGACCATGACGTTGCGAGTCATGATGAGCAAGAGACCGCGGCTGATCGCATGATCAGGCATGCCGTTGCAGCCACGACGACTGCACGGCATCCCAACAGGCGAGAGCAGTCAGACGAGTTTGAAAATGCAAGGTCGTCACTATCAAGAAAATCAAACTTGGTTGGACTGTTAAACCTGACATCGAATGACCGCCATATTAATTTATTTGAAGACATTGAGACGGTCAGGTTCGACATGAAATATTACAATAAATACGGGTTCTAATACTTTATTAGGTAGCGAAAAACCAAGCCAATAAGTCAAATGCGCCGACAAGACTGTTGAACATGCGACTTGACAAGCCAGCAGATGAGCTTACGCCCTGGTACGCCTCGCGTGACGGCATGCCAGGCAGGCAACGGCAACAGGAACGGGAACGGTCAGGCCGTCAAAAGGAGCAACACGCCAAGGCCAACAAGATAACAAAGGATTACAATGACCCGCTACGGTCGATCAACGATTACCTGTCACTCAAATCAAAAACAAGCTGGCGGCGCCCGTCATCGACTAGAAGCAACGGCGAGCGCTACGCTGCCAGGCCCACTACTCAGACAAGGCGCAGTCGCCATGACGACCGTGGTGATAAGCACACTCGTGATGTCAACTCGGCAGCACGACCGCATCCGCCAGTTGACATGGCTCGGCTACTCATGGAGCAGCAGGAGCGGGAAGCTCGCGAACTGCAACTCGCACGTCGAAAACAACTGCGACGGAGCAACTTGCCATGAAATTTGAAACCTGTAATGAAATATAATTTTAAACATCCATTTTTTTTTAATTCCTCTACACATCCGTATCTTCGCAGCGGTTGCTTTGATCACTTTGTTTGTTCAAGGCGGTTTAAACTTTGAGTTGAGTTGCGCAATCGCTTGAGAGCAACCCTCCTAAATTAAATACCTTGCCCCTAACATCATTTCGATCTGGCCGGGTTCGCATTTCATCTGCATTTTTTTCATACTTTTTTTGTCGATAAAATAACAATTGTCTGACTGATGGCTTCAATTGATCTTTCGTCTAATGCGCGTGAGATCCAGTCTGCCTACGACAACATCGTCCTGGGCGACCCGAACACGTCCTGGGCCGTGTTTTCCTACGGCGCAGGCATCAACAATCAGACGCTGAAACTTCAAGCTACGGGCTGTGAGTGCATGCTAAATTGTTTTATTTTTTTGCCAAGTCTTTTTGTCCAGTTCCTTATTGGTTGGGAAACTCAAACATGACCTACAACTTTGATTGATTGCATGACGCCTTACTGACTCCTTGTGGGCATGTAGCTGGTGACCTGGACCAGTTCACGGATGAGTTTTCGGATGGCAGGATCCAATACGGGTTTGCGAGAGTGATTGATCCCAACTCTCAACTTCCAAAATTTGTGCTGGTTGGATGGGTGTGTATCTCCAAGCTATTATTATAAATGAATGAATGAACGAATGCTAATCATGGCCGACCAAGAGCGGAGAAGGTGTTCCTGAACGTGCCAAGGGATATTTTAATTCACACTTTAGTTCGGTTGCCCGCTTGTTTCATGTATGTTTTTGTATGACGCTTGCTTGATTTGAGAATTGACCGAAATTAAAACTACAGGGGTATCATGTTCAAATTAATGCTCGCTCGGAAGATGATATCAACCCGGACGAGATTCTCCGCAAGGTAGCTGATGCTTCTGGTTCTAAATATTCGGTCGCGGACTTGGCTTCCAAGTTCAACAAGGCACCACCCGTTCGTCCTAATTATACTCAATCCCATGCCACGTCTCGCGCGAACGAGAGTGACTGGGGTGACGATGCGCCGGAACCGACGGCTCATTCAATCACAAAAGTTGCGTCGGCCTATACGCCACACAAGATCGATCTTGATTCCATCCGGAAGAGCTCGTCTTCGCATGCACCAGTCGAACCAGTCAAAAGTGCGTACCAACCGATCGGCAAGGTTGACATTGCTTCGATCAGGGCATCCGCGTCCAAGCAGGAAATTGAAGCCGAGAAGCCTGTCATTGTCAAGGGTGCGTATCAACCAATCGGTAAAGTCGACATCGCTGCAATTAGAGCACAGGCCAAGCGTGAAGAAGAGCACAGACCGGCTGCTTCCAAGCCTTCTTTAGAGCCTACTGCCGTTGATGCGAAACCCAGTCAAAATGACGCAAAACCACCAAGCTTTCAAGAACGCGGCAACGCATTTAGTTCAGGCGGCAGGCTGACAGAACTGCCAAAGCCTAAATTAGAAAAGCCCGCGGTTGCAAGCAGGTTCGGATCAACAGCAAATAATAGGTTTGGTACGGTCGCACCCGCTCCATCGGCCGCGTTTGGGTTTGGAAGCAGAGATGTTGTCAACAAGCCAGGCAGTAGCAAGTTTGGTAATAACTTTGGCAACGAGAACGGCAAGACGCCGGCTCAGTTATGGGCCGAGAGAAAGGCAAGGAATGCCGGTGGCGTTGCTGATAACTCATCTAGCGTGAGCAGCTCGTCGTCATTCCATAATGCCGCACCAAAGGCCGAGGACAAGTTCAACGTGACTGGTCATCCAGAGGAAGAAAGCAATGGCGTGCCAGACCATGCCAGTGTTTCATATATCAGGGATAGGTTTGCCAAGGCCGCCATTTCCAATGACGAGCATGACGATGACGACAATTCGCCGTCGCTGCCGGAACGATCCGCGTCTCCCATCAGGCTGGTCAACCCGATATCGTCGTCTTCTACCGTCATCCGGCCTGCCGCTGCAGCGGTGGTGCCCCCAACGCGCGAACCAGAACCAGAACCAGAACCAGAGAAAGAGCAAGAGGAAGAAGAGCCAGAACAAGATATCGCGGCACCGGCGCCACCGCTACCGACAGCAACACGACCTGTTCCTACTGCTCCAGAACCGCAACCAGAGCAAGCATCAGAGCCGGAGCCAGAACCAAAGCCAGAACCGGAGCCAGAATCAGAGCAAGATTTCCAGAAGGGCCGGGCGGCTGCGGCAGCTGCAATTTCCAGCGGTGGCATTTTCGGCGGCGCACGTCCGTCACAAGAGCAAGAACATGATCATGAACCGTCACATGCCACACATGGCACTGAATTCACCGGGCAGACCGCGACCGTATTGTTCGAATACATCAAGCAAGAAGATAACGAGATCAACCTAGTGGAAGGCGAAAGGATTTATGACATTGAATTTGTAGATGACGGATGGTGGAGCGGACGCAACAGTGTTGGCGATGACGGCTTGTTCCCATCAAATTATGTTGAACTTCAAGCAGACAATGGTGTGGATGCTGCCGTGGCTCATGGCCAAGAACCGAGCGGTGCTGCTGCAGATGTCGCCGAACCAGAACCAGAACCAGAACAACACGCACAAGAAGAAGAACCACCCAATGGACCGAGTGCGATTGCACAATATGACTACGAAGCTCAAGAGGATAATGAGCTGAGTTTCCCTGAAGGTGCGGTTATCGAGGACATTCAATTCCCGGATGAGGACTGGTGGAGTGGTGTTTATAACGGCGTAAGAAACTTGTTTCCGGCTAACTACGTCACGCTTCAATGACCACGATTAAAAAAAAAAAAATTAAATTTAAATTTGTTATACTTTTGTAGGGGTGGGGTTTATACGTGTATGGATTGTTGAAGAATGGAATTATATGAATGTATTTACTCTATCAATTTGTTGTCATCAATAAATATTTCAAATCCCTGCAACTACGTTGAGTGAGTTGTGGGTGGTGGAAAAAAAAAAAAGGTTTCAAACAACCAATCGTTCTGCCCAGTGTCGCAAAACAATGTTGCCTTCCGACATGTTGCCTTTGCGATTAATAATCGCCGCATGTGAATGAAACGATTCATGAATCTGCACTGGGTATTTGGTCCAAGCAAGTTGATTCAACACGGCCGCCATCTCGCGTTGCGATTCCAAAATATCCAGCCGCAACTCCGGACGAGCCAGTGATTTTGAAAATAATGATGCAGGCCTGGTGTTCACGTCATCACGATAAGTTGCCACCGAGTTGCAAACGTAATCGAGATCCGAAACCGTGCTGGATAAACGTGGCGAATTGTGGAAGCTTGCCGTACTGCCGTTACTAATCGTCGGGTTGTTGCTGTCAGAATCAGCATAACCATTGCTCAGATCAGATGCCGGCGAGTCAAAGTCTGAAAATTTGCTGTCCCGAGAAATCGCCGTCGTGTCGATCAAATCCTCCACCACGTCCTGCACGAGCGCGGCTTCCGCATCGTGATGTTGCGTCGTAGTACTAGCATCCCTGCCAGACGAGGCCTTCAACATTTTCAATCTTGTACTGGGGCTCGAATTATATGAAGAAGAAGAAGAAGAAGAAGAAGAAGAAGAAGAAGAAGAGGATGATGATGATGATGATGACAATGATTGCAATAACGCATGAATCCTTCGTTCCGAGATCTGCGCCGAGATTGAAATCGCCGAGATTGCAATCACGATCGCCAACGGGCCGATAGTAAACAAAGCAATGAAAAAAATGTAATCCCTGCGACTCCATGACCGACCTGTTGGTTGGGTCAAAATTTTTAAATGCCGGGACAAGTCCACAATCACTGGTGCGTAAGCATCAAAATGATGAGGTGCGAACCGGCTTAAATCCGTAAACGGATCCCGATCGGTAATAAATGATGTAAAAAATGGAACGTTCCTGTCGTTCGTAATGTTGGCATATAATGAAATATGTTCGAATTTGTTTAAAGCTGATATGTAAACCGATGAAGGATTAGCCAATTTGGGCACAATACTGGCCGAACCCAAAAACATGTCTCGACCTTTAATCATGTTTAGTAATAATATCCTAATAATAAATAAAAATAAAAAAAAATGCCTTACCAGATTGAGAAAGAAAACGGCGACCGTAAAAATTAAACAATCGGCGGCGAAAATTGTTCTTTTCTGAACAAGTTCCTAAATGAGGAGTAGCGAAAGTGGTGAAATTCTATATAATAAAACGGATTTTTTCCACTCCCAGTCTGGTCAAATCGAGATAATAAAGAAAAAAAAAACTGTAGCCATGGGCACGAGCGACAATGTGTAAAAAGTGAATAGTATACTTACCATCGGCGTTACCTCATCAAAGAAACCTTGTTGTAAAAGTTCACCGACCACGTAACGAGCAATCAATCCACCCATTGAATAACCAGCAATACTAAACTTTGTAATCTTGACATCTTTTTTCGCATTCACGTTGTCAATCTTGTCAAATATCTAATCATCATGTTTTCATCAAACGTTAGCTCTCCTTCTCCTTCTCCCCACATTTTTTTACAAAACCATAGCTTGACAACACGCAAGCTTCTTTTCCCTTACTTCTTGCAACACACGATCACCACAGATTTGCACGCCATCATATGTCATATTACCCGAATACGTGCTCGAAACCAGCACGCTTGCGTTGGGATGAACTTCTAATAGCCTGTCCCTGGCTGCGTACATGTGCGACGCATTCCCCCAAAACCTATGGACATTACGTTAGTTCCAATAGTTTAAGACTTGAAAACAATATTTGCCGTAATGATTTACCCATGAAGTAGTACGAATAAGTGATCTTGTGACATTCTCGTTATCCGCACGCGCCACCTGACTCTATCGCTATTGCAACTAGCTGTTTCAATGGCCTAAGCAAGGTCGAGATGATATTATAGACTTCTCGATGCACCGCGCAAGAGTATAAAGAATACCAAGGTCTGCCTGTATAATATGGTCAAACAAGGTCTTCAGAACACGTTTAAATGCTGACCCGCCGTGCCTTCGTCATCTCGAGGTCCGAAACCTTGTTTTTCAGGGGCCTGGCAGCATCAAGAACCCAATTAAATCATACGCCAAACAATTCTAACTATACTTTACGGCAATAATTAATCTGTGGGATATTAAGTGGTATACAATATACATTAAACATTGTCATTAGTAAATAAAGCAATTTTTTTTTGGCCCGGTTTAAACAATCGACCCGTGAACCATTCATGTCACAACAAGCAGAAATTATTCAATCCGGAAAAATGAAATCTCAAAGACTTGACATGGTCCACGCCATGTATCACGTCAGAAGGTTCCGAATGTTCATGTCGTAAATTATGTGGCATTGTATTTGAAAGTCCGTAAAACCAATCCGCTCAGATGATTTTATTAGTCGTGCACGGGCAAATTTGTTGTCTCTTTTCAAGGCACAACAGAAGTCAAATGAGACTTTATCATTACAATGTCAACCGTCCTCTGCGCTGCGTGTAAAACAAACACTCGAGTAATCCTTTGCATCTAATCAATCATGGAACGTAAAACAACCCTAAAACAGTATAGCCATTTTATTGACAGCAATGCCTTGGCCTAACCAGTATTCCGGTTCAGTAATCCAATCTTGCGCCATACATCTTCCACTAGCATTTCAATATCTCCGTGTTCAACGGTTCTATGTTCAGCACCGTACATAACTGACTGCGTCATCAACTCTTTCAAGATATCCCTAGAAATTACTCTCGGCATAAGAAACGGCCCTTGCAACACGTCGGCGATGGTAGCCCGTGATGGCGGATCTCGGTCAAGGCACCGCTTGATGACAGTAATAGCTTCATGCGGTACGGGCGCGCCACCCAACCCGGTTTCTGGGTAGATAATTTGTACTTTCGGGTTCATTATCGCCAGGAGGCGTTGCGTGCCATTATATGCCGCGTAAGGTGGCTTGCCATAAATCATCTGATAAATAATGCACCCGCAACTCCACACGTCAGAAGGCCGGCCAACTTTCATGCATTTCTTCCCTGTCGATGGCGCGGTCGGGTCCATAATGCTGACATCGAGTAACGCTTCCGGTGCCATATAATTAGGCGTGCCGTTCTGAGTCTCTCGTCTGACGTTGGCCGTGTACTCTGGCACGGCGTTGGCAATGCCAAAATCGATGATCTTCAACATGCCTTTAACCAAAAGAAAGTTTGCTGGTTTTAAATCTGAATGAACAATTCCATGTTGATGAACTGCTTCCACGCAGTGCAGCATCTCCCGCATGTAATACCTAATAAATGCCATGTCCAACGGCAGATGCATTCTGGCAGCCAATACGTGAGCAAAGTCAATCTCGCCACATTCCATAACCTGAAAACACTTGTCAGATACAACTCAACAAAACACATTTTGAAATCTTACCATGTTAACACAACCATCAAAAATTTCATAATCAACTAATCGCACAACCCGTTCCTCGTCGCTTAATTTCCGTAAGAGTTCAATCTCGCCTTTAAAGCCTTTCACGACTGCCTCATCAACTTCGTCAAACGTAACTTTTTTCATTGCATAAATTTTAGTCGAATTAGCTAATTGAACTTTGTATACTTTAGATGAGCCTCCTTTGCCCAAAAGTTCCAGTCGCTGGTAAACATTGCCAGCCACCTATGATTAAAATTAGTTCTGAGCACAAAAGGTAAAAAAAAGACTTACAACAACTGAGTTTTTTGCCTTCTTAACCGTTTTCGGAGTTGGACGTGGTGGCACATTTAAAATGCTCATCTTTGGAGGCGGCGCGTATTCACAATCCGGAGGCGGCGTCGACGTGCGCAATGGCCGGCCAACGTTTGCAGATATTGGAGTGAGCATCTGTCGACCGTTGTGAGCCCTTGCGGTTGTGGCTTGTAAATGCATACCAGCCGGTTGACGGTTATTGTGTGATTTCTGGTTTTTATTCAACGCGTTCTCATCGCGAAACATTGACGAAATGGGACGAGCACGAAGCATGCCACCGTCAACTCCATTTTTACCAGTAAGCCCAGCACTATCAAACCTGGGCGACAACAGGCTGCGGCCAGATCGAAGTTCGTTACTGACCCGTTCAGAGTACGGTGTCCCATTGCTAGTTCGATTTGCGTATCTTCGATCAGCAATACTGGAAACAATTGGAGATCCCGACTGATCAATTATAGTAGACACATGCATTGGTGGCGGAGGTGACACTAGCTTCCGAGTGTGTGGTGGCTGTGATGCATCTGCAGGACGACGTCCAATGTCTTGCGAATTGTCAGATGGTATTGACCCAGAAGCAGGATTTATGCTAGTTATTGACGTGTTGTTTCTCGTGAAAAAGCTTTTGCCAGTGTGATCATATGTGTCCGGTCCCTGGATTGGTTGCTGGTGCTTGTCATTCGACTCGTATCTGTCATCTGATGATGATGTCGTTGGGGAATGGTTTAGGTGAATTACGGTTGTGCCCCGTGGAATTTCATCATCTTTTTCAGAAAATCTGATTTTGGTCGCCTCGCGAGTAATAAATTCATCTCCACCAAGGTCTTCATCCGATAGCTTGGTCTTCGCTACTGCTTCTGCCGCGGCCGCGTGTGAAGTGCTCATGCCGCCATGAAGTTGGTCACTACCTGCATCATCACCACTGACAATAATTTGATCCTCCTCGGCTGCCGAAGCGGTTCCTTCTTGACTCTCTCGTCGTATTGCTCTCTTAGGCGGGCCCAACCTGCCAGGCTTGCTCTTGCGAAATATGCTTCTGTACTGTGAAGTGGGCTCAACACTATTTTGTTGCTTCAACGCGCTGTTTCGTCTTGTCGTTAGTGCTGGCGTCACAAGGCCGGATAAAGCCACGCCCATGTTGTGCTGCGTGTGTGGGCTGCTTGTTGATGCGTTGTTATTGTCATTGATACCTTCCACGCTCCCGACAAACGGTGAGCTGGTGTTATGATTGACTTCATTTCCAGTGCCATGCGAGCTACCGGTTGTGGGCGTGTTCATGGTGATTTGTGTAGAGCTATTTAATGGTTGATTATTCTCAATCTGCAGAGAAGCCAGATGATCAGTTGCTGATGGTATTCCTGACGCAATCGCACCATCAGAAGTGGACAGCAATGCAAGCGCATACGAGCTCAGAACCGGCAACGCATAGCTGTCATCATCTGATGAATTCCCAGTCTCATCTGGTGTTGCGTCGGCGGCGGCGTGGTCAAACATCTTTGGCCCCCGGACGGCTTACTCCAACAATCGACGAAACCGTTCGGCAATTGATTCTCCAAGATTATAAAAATCTCTCTCCTTTTTTTTTTTTTTTTTTTGGTGCTTCTGTAATAACGGAAAAAAATAATAAGGGCAGCGTAATAAAATAATTGTTAATTGAGTGAGCTTCGTAAGAAGAAGTGTGATCCCCCGGGTTTGGTTCTTTTTTTCTTGCTGGCGTTTCTATTGCATATAATTGTTTACACTCGCGTTGGCATGGCAACTGCGCTTAACATTGAATGCTGATTGCAGGAGGCTTTTTAAACAAATAAAACATATTATGGATAAACTACAGTTACGGGCAATTTTAAAAATGAGAATGGGAGGTACCAAACTAGAGATCGTTGCAAATAACATTGACCACAGGAATGGTAAACACTGGTTGTTCACAAAGCTGATGCTTGATGTCGAGCGTAAGAGAAAACGGTAAGGTATGTTCGACGGAGATCCGAGAATCAAAGAAAATTTATGTATATTTAGATTTTAATATAAATATTGGCCAAAAATGTTTAGATGAACAATAATTTCAAATAAGCATGAGTAAATGACAAATCATTTTTATGGCAGGTCTATATAAGATGATGGACGCAGCGTAGCGTTAAACACATATATTGTCGTTTTATTTTGCTTCACAGCGTTCTGCATTAACCAGCGATTTCGCCAAACATGGTTTACACAAACAGTAAGAGATTAACAAGGTTTTTCACATTCAAGGTATGCTACGTGCAAACATAATAGTAACGGGGTTTTTTTTTAAAAAAAAATTTATAATGTAATTATTTTGAAGAGACGGGGTAACGATGAAACCATCATTGGTGTTGGTGGACCAAGGCGAAATTTACAACGGGGCCGGATTTCATCGGAAATGTTTTTGGAGCCCACGTGCTTGCCGTCAATAAATAGTTCAGTTGAAATAACAGCAAGTAATGAATTAAAGAAGTCAGGAGGGCGATGGGGCACGGCAACTGCAAGGTTTAAGCGGAAACAGAAAGAGGCTGCCAGTCGTGATGATGCGCAACCTGAAAAGGCAGCAGCTGTGGAAAAAGCTATTAATGAGAAAGAGGACATTGAGTTTATACCAAGCAGGTTGTACATACCCCGCAAGAATGACCGTTGGCCTTACCGCACTGCAGCCATGTGTTTGAAGGAGTTTGCAGCGGCGGCGGCGGCGGCGGCGGCGGCAGAGGATAGTAAAACAGAAAATACCAAGCCGCGAGCTATGGCTGCGGCCACACTGAAGTCAGCTAATATCAATATCGATACCAACACGAAAACTAATAGTGTCAATGCCAGCAGAACGAGGTTCGGCGAATGGAGGCCGGAAGATCCGGTGGGTGAAGTCGGCCAGTTTGCGTACTTGCAACAGGATCGTGACCTAGGCGCGCCTAGCCGGGTGCAATGGTATATGGACGCGTACCGGACGTCATGCCGACTGCGAGACTATCCAGGACTGGAACAACGCCTGGATCCGGACAAACTTGCCCAGATTCGGTACCGCGTCGATGGTTGTGGACTTGCCGCGATAGGCAGTGAATAGACGTATACCCAACACATTCATATGACATTAAGAGTTATACTACGTACTATACATTATATTATATTACAAGTAGGTTGCCGAATAAATCATAGTTTACTTTGATTCTCTGTCCAAAACTTCCTTCCAGTGATCCTGGCTGACCGTGCTGCGCCGAAGCGCCGGGTTGTGAATGTAGTGGTGGTGCGTAGGATCCTTCGGGTCCAACACGTAGGCAGGCTCGTCATGACGATGGCCAACACTAGCCAGCGATGCCAAAACAATGAGCGCAAGCGTGAGGCCCTGAGCGTACATCCTGACCTGGACCAACTTCTGCTGGCCCGTCAGCAACTTGTCGCGAGTGATCCAGTAGCCAGACGCGCCAACCGTGGCCACCCATGCACCAAAGATAATCGAAAGCCGGTGCTTGGTCGCAGCTCTAGCCAGCTTCTGGCCTGCGGTCAAATTCTTGGTTTCTTCTTGCTCGGCCAGGGCCTCCTCCGCGTACACGCCGCGCTCTCGTAGAATGGCATGATGTAGCTCGCGCTCAGCCATGGCCCTGGCCAGTCCGACAGTCGGAATCGTGACCGTGGCAACGCGAAACGTGACTGACTTGTAGGCAACCGGCAACGCTCTGCGGGCCAGCAGGTTCAGGCCAATTCCGACCCCAAAACCTGCCACCGCGCCCTTGGCCAGCCCGGCGTACTTTTGCCGGGTCTCGTACTCGTGGCGCTTGTCAACCGCGAGTGCAGTAACGTCTGGTTCGTTGGCCATTGATTGATGTGAGCGAATTGAGTCTGTACGGCAGTCAGGGCGTCTTTATATTGGATTAGTTGTTGCCGGTCAGCACGGTGACGTCGACCAACGTCTCGTTGCGGAACCTTACGGCTGCTGCCGCCTCGGGCCCCGTCACCAGCCCCGGCGCGACCCGGAACAGCGGACCCAGCCCCAGATGCGACTGACCCACAATTGCCGCATAGAGTCTGACCCGGTCCACGTCCACGTCTGACCCGGAGTCTGACCCGGCAGACGGCACGCCGCGGTCGGCCAGCGCTGCACGGACTTCGGGTCCGGTCATGGCCCACACGCCTCCCCACCGGCCAATCAAAATGTTGTCGGCTGCCAGATATCGCTCATGCCGGTCCACTATTTGCTCAAGCACAATGTGTGGAATCAGGCGTAGCGGAAGCCATGACGGAATCAGGCCGAGTGCCTGGCCGACGGTAGCCAGCTCTTGCTTCGTCAGGCGCGACGACCGCATGCGCATGCGCGAGATGGCCGGTGTCGACGCCCATGTCTGCAGGAATTGGACGCGAGCTTGGATCAGTAGCGTCTGCCGGCGTTTGTTCGTCGACGAGCTAGCATCGTCATGCAACGCAAACGCGTCCGCGTTCACGGGCGCAACGTATCGGGCCCAAGGAGTGGCCAGGCCGGCCAGTGCCAGCGCCGACAGCCATAACCGGGTGCGCTTCACGAATTGAAACTCGGCTCGGGTGAGATCGTCCAGTCCCGGCAAGTACACCTGTACCCTCCCTGTGCTCTTGCCTGCTGACGACGTTGCCCGGGTGGCTGGGTTATGGTACACATCGTTGGCCACCACGCCAGCGACAAAATTGTGAAACCAGCTGCGTTTGGCACCGACGCGGTTCAAGATAGCGAGCCGAGTGTTCCAATTGGTCGCTACATGCTTGATCACTCCCAATGGCGACCAAGAAGATGCGGGGATGTGCTTGTTTGGTTCCAGGTTGAGAGCCGCTGGGTCTGCATCTGGCTGACTGACCCATTGTTGCCATACAATCACCGGGTACGCCTGGGCGGCAGAAATCGCGCCTGACCGTTTCAATTGAGTCAATTCCTTGCCCAGGTTGCCCTCGCTGGTTGGCGTCGTGGTCCACATCGGCACAAACCGGGCCACCACTGACGTTGACTGCGCATCCGTCTGCTTTGCTGTTGACGCTGTGCTATACCATTGTCGTACGCTGTTGGTCGCTCTAGTTCGAGCTGTGAATGTAGAAGCCATCATTTGCTTGTGATTGTTATTTGTACGTACCGTACCGTACTCTACTGTAATAAGTGGGAGATAAATTTTGCTCGCGCTAAACTGTCGAGTCCATTTTACCTTTTTTCTCGCGTCCCCGAAGAACCATAAGATTACATAAACATGTCCCACGGGCTTCGAAATCATTCAGTTATAATCTCATACATATATTGATCCATCATTCTAAATTCACATGGCATCTGTATCTTCAACAACGTACGTAAAACTAATGGCTTTCTTTTTATGATAACCAATTAGTTACTAACTTTGTGCACAGCGGCGGCTATGTCAACCCGCGAGGTATACCGCAGGCGCCATTTGTCGATGTAGTTGACGACTACGTCAAGTCTAGAGAACAGGTCGAACCCATTTTACAGTCATTTCAGGAAATGCTAAGGCACGTCACATCATATACCTGATGATAAGGTTTTTTTTTCTAATTAGATGCACTAGTAAATACAAATATATGGAAATGAGTACGCTCAGGCGTGCAGCCGGACTGCGAGAAAAGATCCCTGATATTCAAAACACTCTTAACGCGGTCCTGTTCTTGTCTTCCAAATCAGCATGTGCCCATTGTTCCTTCAATTTTTTTTTTCAATATCTAATTATTTATCTTTTTGCTCATTGCTCAGGGCTCGAACGAATCAATCACGACCACGTTTGAACTTAATGACACGCTGTACGCCAAGGCTGAAGTCAAGCCTTCACAAACCGTCTATCTCTGGCTAGGCGTATGTATATTTTCAACCCTTTTTTTTTTTTTTTTTTGTTTTGAATCTAAAATATGTACATGCAACAGGCAAATGTCATGCTAGAATATCCCATCACAGAGGCAACCGACTTGCTGGTGTCTAAACTACGATCCGCAAAGGAATCACTTCAAACATGCGACGATGATTTAGAATTTCTTCGGGAGAATATAACCACGGTTGAGGTTAACACTGCCAGGGTAAGACTTACATACGACTACTTTTGTTGCACATTATTTTTCTAATCTTTTATCTTTTTTTTTTTTTTTTTTTTAGGTATTTAACTGGGACGTTCAAAAACGAAGGGAAGAGAAAGAGAATGCATCGTAAAAAATAAAAAAAAATAAAAATATGTTTATAATACCACGAAAACCTCTATTATTCAACCTCATTCTCCAGCAGATTAAACAGCTCACCCAACACGCGCGACGGATTCACGCCGATCCCGTTATGCAAAAACTCGCTCGTGACCCACAACCGACTATTACCAATTTCAGCCGCCGTCTGTTCGGACAATGTCACGTCAACGTAAGGGTCATTGAAATACGATAGCGCTGCTACTCGCACTCGCTGGTTCGAATTTAACGTGTCCACGTCATACAAGGCCGGCCAGTTTCGCTTAAGTGCAAGCAATTCGGCAACTTGTTTTAAAGGTCTCAACTCCACAAAATCGTCAAACATGCTTTTAAAAATCTGCATCCTGGTTAGCCAATATCATACCATCTGGTTGTTATAGAGTACCCAAAAACGTTACGCACCATCTCGCCTGTAAAATAAACAGGTTTTTGCTCGTTCGACTCATCATATCTAAACACGTCGGCATGGTCTGCAAGCAACCTCTCCGCTGACCAATTACTCGCCTCCCTAAATTGGTTCGTTAGCAAACCAAAACTTTTATCTGTCTTTGAATGTGCTTGTTCACTCACCCTTGGCAGTAAATTGCTTCATGCACGCACGCATACAAAATATTCGTATCAAATCCATGTGCCTGTTCCAATCGCGTCTTGGTGTTAAACGTGATCTCACCGAATTGTTGCAAGTCATGGTGCGTCTTGGTCACAAGTTGATGGATCGCATCAAGACCTCCAGATCTTCCAAAATCAATACCCAGCGCTTGAAATCGAGCCACAGATAAATTACCACCATTAGGCAAAGTTACATTGTTTTTAGCTAGGAATGCCACGATGCTTCGAACCTTGACAAGATCATTTGGAAATTTGGCATAATATGCCTTATTGCGCTTAATTAATTTACCTATAATTTTTTTTTCTCTCATTAGCTCTATTCCCATACCCATGCCCATATATATATAATATATATATATATATTTATCAAGATCAAACTAACCATATAATGCCCGATAAACTGGGTCTGGATTATTAGTTAATGGAGGCACACCACCGGTAATTAAAACTATAAAAAAAATATTGTTGTTAAATGATGAAAACCTTTTTCAATCTTGACCATTTCACATTACCATCTTTTAAACTTGTCGGACTAAAACCATTAACACCTTTTGCAGAAACAAATAAAATCTTTTGCACTTACTAAAATGACAAATACGTGACTGCGCAAAATCCACCAAAGGATTGTCCCACCAATGACCATCGCTGATCAGCAGAATCCTTTGTTAAAATTTTTCGAATTTCTTCCGCATCTCGGACTAAAAAAATAATATTAACTCACATTCTTTCTTTTTTTTAATTAATTTACCATTATAAGCTCTTACCAATATTATCTGCTCTGAACAATGAAAGATATTCTGCTTTTGCCTCATCGGATTCTAAACCAATTAGGCACCAAAAAAAAAAAAAAAAAAAAAAAAACATCGCTATCAAAAATGCGGAGATTCACATAATTTAGTTATACCTTTTGACTTTAACGTGAACCATGAAATCGGCGTGCTAAACCCGGTTCCACGCTGATCAAGGTATAACACCTTTAGTATAATCCCACGTTAGATGCGTTCTCATAAGACCTCATTTATAAAAGTTTCACAAAATGGTTTAGACAAGTACCTGATATCCATGATCTAAAAATTCTTTTGTCCGTCCAGATTTTGATAATGGAGGATCACCTTTTTTCAAATCAGTAAAAAACAACAATCCAATTCGTATAACTAGAACCCGCTTACATTCAAAACCCGGACCACCTTGAAGATAGACAACTATAACAAAAAATCTGGTGAGACTCGTTTGCTGAAGTAAAGCCATATATAAACCTTATAAGAAAACGCATCCCATACTATACGGTCGTTTGTTCGCTTCTGGATCTTCTGCCTCATCATAGGGAACAACTCGTCTGGCAAATATCTTTATTGTGTCACTAGTTTCTTGGCTGTAATCCAGCGGTACTGTGAATTCATATTCCAGCACGTTCAAGCCTATAAAGTAGAGTAACGCTTTAGTCTTGACTATGGAGGACAGACCTGTCAGGCATAATAATTAATTTTCTTACCTCGAACATGATATCTATCAATAATTTCAGCCGTCATAGATAAAACAACTTCTCTACTCCGATGTGGTCTTGTCCGATGGGTTTTGACGTTTGTTCTTTTGGGCTGATGTAGCCATCCGGGGCAATTTCCATTTTCAGGGGAGGGCCGCAAACGGAACGTGCGTACAGCAGCCGTGCAATGCATTATTAGCAAATTTGAATTTATCATAATTTTTATTAGTCTTCATCATTATCTAATTTGAGGTCTAATTCAATTAAAAGTCAATTAAAAAGGTCTTTTGAATTTACAATTGCCGAAGTTTACCACGCCTTTTACTACTTCTGCATTATCAAGCAAAAGTTGAAGAATAAAGGTGCCATGACGACAAACAGCATTAGTAATACATTTTCATTATTTCGGTCATGACCACCGAAAGCAGCAAAGAAAGTAATATAAATATCGTTTTATTCCGGTTAAGGTTTGAGCTATAGCGCCAAGCTCATATGGCTTCAATCAGCGGGAACGACCATTTACAAGACGTTTAATCATAAAATGAAACACTTTACAGACTGTAAGCATTAAGACCACATTCTTTACTTCGTGGCAGTTCATATACCGTTGCAAACTACATGTCTTTATAGCTTCATCAAACGTGGCCCAGTACTAATTTAAAAAACCGAACGATGCGTATTTCATTCCACATAACCAAACGGAAACCGATTTACCTTCAATGAAGCGAAATATCGAAATGTAAAAACCGAGCCACTTTACTCGCGTAATATAAATTTCATTTACTTAACTGCACCTGTAGCCTGCAATAAATAACAAATAAATTTAGTACTAAATAAACAAATAATTTACAAATAGAGACAAACAAAAGCCAAGCGAAGAGAAACAAAAAAAAAAAAATTCATTCATTCGAAACCATTTCGCCTCTCCCCCACTTATCGATACTGTGGATGGTGCTGATGCTGTTGCTGTTGTAAAGCCGCAATCACGGTTTGCAACGCGGCCGGATCCAAGTTGCCCAAACTGGCAAGCAAACCCTGAGTAGACGCTGCACCTGCAGCTTGTTGAACAGGAATTGGAGCTGGAGCACTTGCCACATGATGAGGAGGATATTGAGCATGATGCTGCGGCAAAGATGGCGGAGGGGGTTGATGAATTACTGGAGGTACCCGCCCAGGCTGGCCATACGCCGACTGACCATAGCCACCATATGAAGGAGCAGAGGCAGCATAGCTAGCAGCAGTTATGACCTGCTTCTTTCTGGCGACGATCTCGGCAGCCGTGGCAACGTCAATCGCATTATACTCTGTAATTTTTTTTTAATTAGTCATTCATAAATTAACATTTAAAAAATTGAAAAAACAATCGGAGCTATTTACCTTCAAATTTAACATTATGTGATCCAGCAACTTTATCAAAAACTTGCAAAGACACTTTTGTTTGCGATTGCAGGTACGAATCCAGAAAGACCGCACTGATGGCTCCCTCAATCACGATTTGTCGGATCACGGATGCCTGCGATACGCGAGGCGAAAGATCCATGACGTCGACCTTGATGTACCTATCTTCAAAAACCTTGCGCACGTAGTAAGCAAAATTTCTATAATTTTTTTTTAAAAAAAGGTCAGCAACTAATACTTAAAGATAGACTGCAAAACATACCGATCAACTCTGGTATCAGTAACAAAAACTTGGCACTCAGGAATTTCATCCGGTCGTCGTCTTGGTAACAAAAACTCTTCACCTAACGATGGGGACCGGTGCCGGCGGCCGACAGGGGATCGTTCTCGGTAACTTCGATCATCACCACGACCACCCCAGCCCGGTGACACACCTCTGCGGCCGTACCCACCACCTCGCTTATCGTGTTCTTCAGCATGACTAAAATACCCCCCGCCGCCACTGCGACCGTCCCTACCAGAATCCCTTCCGGAATCCCTTCCGGAATCCCTGCCTCCACGTCCTCTTCGGCCACGAGAATCAGGAGACAACGATCGACGGTTTGATTTATCGCCCTTGTCTTTCTTTTGGCCTTGAGGTCGAGATATCTCCAAATCTAAAAGAAACATTAGAAAAAATTCATTATTATTTTCTTGTTTCAACTTACGCATCTTGCGATTGTAAATCGAGGTCCCTTGCTTGGCATCAATTGCCTTTGAGCAATCTTCAGCTCTTAAAAATTGAACAAATCCATACGCTTGCTTTAATGAAATTTGTCCAATAGGTCCGTACGATGAAAATAATCGATAAATAATTCGCTTTGAAACTTTTTCCGTAGGTAAGTTTCCTAAATAAAGTATGTCTGTCAATAATTACAGTCGCCAGTTCATTAGATTATTATCTTACCAATAAACATTCGCGACCCGACAGGAAATCGTTCCCAGTCGCCACTTGTCACATTCTGTGACTCTTCTACCAAAAATTGATGATAAGCGTCTTCCTCAGACTGTGTAAATGGAGCTTCTAACAAAGAAGTAGGTTCTGAACCATACTCGACACCAATAGTTTGATCACCAGTAGTACCAGTAAAGCCACCATATGATGGATTTTCGTCCACAATGAACCCAACCGACTCAGCACTAGCATTACCAGCAGCTGGTGCATATGCCAGCGGATCGCCACCTCCGGGTGCAGAGTCATCGTACTGTGGCAGTCGAACTTCACGAGAACCGCTGATAGCAGCAGCCTTCTCAGATGAATTAGGAGTGGCAGGTTGATCGGGTTCGTATTCAGGGGTGTCAGCTGCGTCAGCGGATTCAAGGACATGACTAGTCGACTCATCAACGAAGAATGGCTGAACGGCATTTTCTGGTGACGGCGACTCGTTTCCGTCTGAAATCTGGGATTGTTCAGCAGCATGAATTAAAGAAGAACCCTGAGCGGCGTCAGTCGTATTGTTATTGCTATTAGTATTTGGTTTGGGATTCAAAGATGGGATCATTCCGAGAATGGATTCTATGGTTAAAGCAACGGATACCGGGGCGGGCTCTGACTGAGATGCTTGCTGTGGCTCTGGAGTATAGTCTCGTTGGGGTTCTTGCTGTAACTCGAGCTTAGATTCCTGCTGAGGTTCCTGCTGAGGTTCCTGCTGAGGTTCCTGCTGAGGTTCCTGTTGGGGCTCTGGTGTAGAATCCTTTTGTGGTTCCTCCCGAGGCTTCGATTCAGTTGCCTGCTGAGGATCTTGCTGCTGAAAACCAACTTGAGACTGCTGATAATCTTGGTGGTCTTGATTCTCAGACATTTTAAAAATGGAATGGAGTCTTAAACACGACTTGGTTGATATGGCAGTAAGCTTATCGGAAAAAAAAAAAAATCAAGACAGTGGACACGGTCAGTGGTTGGGATGAGATGTCGAATATAATACAAAAATAGATGGGCTCGAACTGGATGGAGTTAAGGAAAAACAAACGAACTTGGTCGATGGCAGCTTAGGATACGATAATAGAACGAAGTCGAAATGACAACGTTGGATATCCTTTGTGGACGAAAGAAGTGGGCGGTGCAGTAGGAAGGAAAAAGCTAAATCGGAATCTATTTGGCGAAAAATAAAATAATCGATCGTAAAACGAGTATTTATGAAAAACTCCCTTGTCCGTAGAGTTATTTATCGACCGATTTGCAAGAGCGAATATATGAAATGCTATTAAAATACTTAACCAAAGGAAAAAGAAGAAATGCTGGAATGAAGCAAAATGGCCTAAATAAAGTAGAAAACCCTTACCCATATGTGACTTAATTGTGATGCGCAACTTTTGTTTGTGAGTTGGGACATGGAAAAATCTGTTTTGGTTACATCTTTCGCCTTGAAGATATACAAGAAACCCATAAGGAAAATTTATTATTAAAGCCGTGACAGGTGGAAGGAATTCATAGGAAGTCTTTTGTTCTCGTCGGAAATGTCACGCATGCTGAGTCGTGGTAGCAGGACATCGTCAGCTGCGCTGGCCACAATGCCTCGCTTGCCTTGGTTGAATTTTCGAGTGACGGTTAGTGGTATTGATCCGGAATTATTTTTGCAAAAACAGCAAACATGTCAGATAAAATATACATTCCGAAGGTTTTCTCAAATTCAAAATCAAAGGGAGGCTGTTTCGGTGTCGTCCAACTCATCGCTAGATAATTATCGTCAAGTGGCCAAGCAATCATTTTATTCGCCTCAAGTGCCCTACATACCCGAAGAGCAGGTTACACCAGTGGTACGTGTTTTTTTAAATTATGTTTTAGGTGCAAAAGAATATGCTGACGTTTATTTCATAGCTTGAGTCATCTTTTTCTCAGGATCAATTAGATGAGGCATATGAAGGTCTATTTCCCAAATTGGACTTGGAAAGCTTGTTTTTGCCCCAATTAAAACCACAGATATCTATGCCGGCATCGATTGCGCAACGGCTTAACACGTCTACTGCGTTAGAAGTACTCAGCAAGAAGACCCCGGATTGGGCTCAGATTCTCAACTTGTTAAGTTTGCATGGAGGATTTGGCGGGTTAAAACTCTGGGACATTTCCAAGTTTATTAATGAAATGTCATATCAAGACCGCGTGCGCAATTCGGCATTATTATTTCAAATGCTGGATCAGTCTAAAATCAAGCTAGACTTGCAGCTCTATGATACATTTATTATCGCTCATGCAGACTCCGGTGATCGAGAGACCGTGACTAACCTTGTTGCTCATATGAAGTCACGTAAGTGGATTTTATATAAATTTGTCATTTACTTTGGCTTGAAAACTGGTTTGCTGACGTTTCAATATAATAGAGAACATAAGCCCGGGATCTCATACATACGCCCATTTGCTAAGATTAAGTTATAAGTTAGGCGACTTTGACTTACTTTCAAAAGTGATGGCTGAAATTCGAAACAATCAAATTCAATTAACTCTGGTATTTTATAATTTTTATTTATTTAAAAAAGATTTAAGAATTAAGAGTGAGAACTAACAAATATTCAAGGATCACTATGGGTTAATGATTAAAATTTGCGTGAAAACTAAGCATACTCTTGAATTATTTAAAATATTCGATCTTCTCAAATTTCAATCCGTACAAAATCAACCCAACGAAAAAATTTACGTGACCATGATCAAGGCCTGTGGTGATTTAAGTGAGACCGAAAAAGCGATAGATTTGTACCGTGAGATGACCAGTCGACCTATAAATCCAATCGAACCAAGCGCGGTCGCTCTTGAGGCACTTGCATATGCATGTGCCAAACGAACGGATTACCAATTTCACGCTTGGGACTATCTCCGACAAGCAATTGAGCTTGGTGGCAAGATCACGACTCCCACGATCGCTCTTATTTTATCAATATGCGCGTATTCGGGCAATCACAGTTACTGCAGAGCAGTTATCACAAAGTTGTGTTTAAACGAAACTGAATACCCGGATTCAATAATGTTCGGTATTCTCATGAGAGCATACTCTGTAAATCAACAGGGCGCAGAGTCTTCAAATGTTGACATAGGAAGTCAGTTACCAGACCCTGTTAAGCGTCATTTATTGCCTGCCGGTGGAATTGAATTAGCCAAAAATATTAAAAAAATACCTCCTTTTTTGCCGCCTGCGGTGTTAAAATCTGTGGAAGAGATTATTGAAGAATCACGAGCAGTTATGAAGTTTTTGGTAATGGAAAAGCCAAAACTGATTAATGAGAAGTTGGTTAATAACTACTTACAAGTTGCTGTGAATCATGAACATTACGGCGAATTCAGATCTAGATTTGCAGAAGTAACCACATCAGAATTGAACTTGAGTGAAATCGGATTATCTGATTGCGCATTCAGTACTCCAGTTAGATCCAGCAAAAAAAAAATAAGCGTCAAGAAGAAATCAACAAAACATGATGATTCTATTGTCAAGACGGACCCGCAGTTTAACAGAAAAGTATTTAGGAATCATTATATATACCATACTGCTTTGCAAGCTGCGTACGCGGTTCGGGACGTCGAGTTTGCCAAAGAAGTTTATCGCGAACGGGAGGCATGGAAGACCACGCCGGCTTATTCATCATTCAGCACGAAGGTAATGCGGAAGTCAGACTATACAGCAGCAAAGATCATGC
Organism: Lipomyces japonicus; assembly: GCF_038497905.1. Lineage (NCBI taxonomy): Eukaryota > Fungi > Ascomycota > Lipomycetes > Lipomycetales > Lipomycetaceae > Lipomyces > Lipomyces japonicus. The sequence continues at coordinate 5,281 of NW_027117818.1, read as the reverse complement.
TAAACATTTTAAGCCGAGGTGAACGATTTGACGAAGCATTGAAGTTTTTCATAGACAACAAGAAAACTTTTCCTTGGATATTTAATAATTTGAAGTTGTTGCTTACAAAGGCTGCTCAGTGCCGTAAATTTAAAATTCTGAAGTCTGTGCAGAAGGAGTTTGCTGATTTGGAAGCATACCGTAAACAATATGCAGGGTATGCAGATTTTTAGGCGGTGTTTCAAGGGGGTAATAGGAGTGAAGTCATGGGTAGCATTTTGTTTGTATCATAGATTTTGGCAAAAAAAGTACTGCATTTGAAATCAAATACTTACACGGACATAGAACAACCCAATTTGATCCAAAAACTAAAAAAAATATACAAAAAAATATAATAAAAATGCTCTCAACCTAATAACCAAAAATCAAGAACCACAGATTCAGAAAACAAACACATCAACACGCCAAACCAATATTCAAAATCACTTTACAAACGCCACCACCATTTCCGTTGAACATTCCAAAAAGATGTTTTCCCAACTTTATCATTTATGGCATTCGCACATTTTAACTTACACCAGAGCAAATTTTTCTTTGCTGATGACGAGCCATAGCATCGTGTCTAGCAAAAGATTTCCCACATGGACACAAAAATGGCTTGTCAATGTCATGAATTCTTTCATGCCGGCGAAGATCATGCTGGCGAACAAATCTGCTGCCACATTTTGAACACGGATGCGGCCGATCTGACAAATGAGTTTGAATATGAGTTCTGATGTTGTATCTTCTTCCAAATGTTTTACCACATTCTTGGAATGCACACACGTACTTCTTATTAGATTCAGATGGCTCAATGACATACTTATCTAGCGTGCTGCTCGGCAATTTACCCAAATCTTCTTCCAAGGGCAAAATTTTTTTCTTATTCGTTACCGGATCTGAAGTCAATATTGGCTGCCAAGAGGTGGACCAATTTTGTTTTGGCTTGGGAGACGGGAATGCATTAGAGGTAAGTTCGGGAGACGAAAAATCTGTTCCGTCATCAAAGGACGACAATTCAGAAGACAGAGCATCCGATGAATAAGTAGCATCATATTCGCTTTCTGAACTTAGTGAATGAAGGTGAGGTTTTTTATACACAGAGGAAGGCAAACTTGGCTGCAAGTCGACATACGGTGAAATTAAAGTATGACTGGGAATTGCCCGAAATTCTGCATACAAATCTTGTTGATAATCTGAATAATCTAATGATGAAATTTCTGATTTAACTGGAGAGTGTGACAACAACGGGGAAGATGCATCGGCTATAGACTGTAATGGAAGCCGAAAAATGTCATTAGTTTCAGGACTGGACTCAGCAAAAAATGATGCCGAGCCTGAACCAAGGTAAATACCCGAGTCAAAAAATGGTTGTTGCTGAACAGGTTTTGAAGTGAATGCAGGATAAGCTGGATTTGGTCTCAATCCGACTATATCCTCTTTTTGGCTCCACGTCTTCGCACTTAATGAGTAATTATAAAAATGGTCCGAAACTGCAAACGCTAAATCTGACTCAGAATCCGAATAATTTAAGTTGGGCGAACTGTCGTAAGCCAAACTTGGTAAAACATTAACTTGAGTTGGAGGGGCAATATAAATTTCAGACCGGCTGTTATCCATATTACTCTCTAGACACTTTGGTAATGCTATTTTTTCTTTGTCTTATATATTTTTATTTATTGAAATGAAAAAAAAATTATGTTGAATAGGCGGCCAGCGCACTAGATAAATCAATTAGACAATAAAAAATCAGATATTTAACGCTATCGTCAACTTACCAAAAAAAGCTTTTGTTTAGAAGCGAATTAAATAAATAATACAGACCAGCTGCAGTTATTTATTTGTAAATTTAAAAAAATAAGCAATAAAAAGCTCACCAGGAGCGTCCTTAAATTAAAGGAATAGAAATGAAGATGGAGGGAAAAAAAGAAAGAAAGGAAAGAAAGAAATGTATGGACTAGAGTCGGGTCATATAGACTGGAACAAATTCATTGAGCTTTAAAGATCAGCGCATCTGCCTGTAATATCTTTGCTGTGAAGAACCAGCCAGATTCGGTAATATGTAAATAAATAAATAAATAAAATATAAGGTTTTACTTCGGCAGTGAGTTTCCAGGACAACGCAGCTTAGGGTTAGCACGCTTATAAAATTTATTTCGGCCTTTCACTTTCAACTTGATTCCGGATCATCAGTTTTAAATGCCACAAAAACTTATTTCCTTTATCATTAAATAGGTCATTAAGCGTCAAAATCAAATAACCTGGTTTAAAAGATGTCAGAGGTTCGACGTACACCTCTCTCTATTGAAGAAATCTTGGAAAAGAAGAAGAAAAATGAAGCTTTGACCAGTAAAGTAAAAAAAAATTTTTTTTTTTTGCCCTTCTGCTTTAAAAAAATAAGCAAACTAATAGTTTTATTTTTACTCAGCCCAAGTTTTTATCAAGAAAAGAACGAGAAGCTCTTGCTTTGCAAAAGCTTATTGAAGAAAAAAAGATTAAGCAAGCCCAACTTGATCATGCGAGCAAGACCGACTTGTCTTCGAAACCACAAGAAAGGGAACGATTGGGAAATAGTCGGAATGGAGGTCATACTAATAGCAGTTATAAGAATCAGAAGCCAAAAGTTTCTGAACCATCTATTAATCCAGAGGCGAAGTTGTTGGAAGAACGCTACATGGGAATTACTGACAACAATCGACAAAAAAAGAAACGAAGAATAAATTCTGATAAGAAATTTGTGTTTGATTGGGATGCTGGTGAGGACACGTCTCTTAGTAATTTATCAGCATACGTGGATACTGTTCCTAGATCACAGATTGAGGAAAATAGGAGACGAGTTGATGAACTAAATGGCATTAAAAGGAAAACCTTGACCGACGTCGATAATGTTCATTGGAGCGAAAAACCTCTATCGGGCATGAAAGAACGCGATTGGAGAATTTTTAAAGAGGATTTTAACATTTCGACAAAGGGTGGCTCAGTTCCTAATCCGATGCGGTCATGGCAAGAATCGGGATTGCCACCAGAAATTCTTGCTACGATTAAAGAAGTCGGATATAAGGAACCGTCTGCTATTCAGCGTGCGGCGATACCGATTGCGCTATCATGCAGGGACGTGATTGGTGTGGCCGAGACTGGAAGTGGCAAGACAGCGTCGTTTGTTCTTCCGCTTCTTTCTTATATTATTGAAATGCCAACGCTGACAGAAGTTACCAAAGCTGATGGTCCATATGCTATTATTCTTGCTCCAACTCGTGAATTAGCACAACAGATTGAGCAAGAGACCAAGAAATTTGCCAGTAGGCTTGGATTTCGATGTGTTTCCATTGTGGGAGGGCACACTATAGGCGAGCAGTCATTAAATCTTCAGGAAGGTGCTGAAATTGTTATTGCAACCCCAGGAAGACTGGTTGATTGTATTGAACGAAGAATATTGGTTCTTGGTCAATGTTGTTACGTGATTATGGATGAAGCAGATCGCATGATTGATATGGGGTTTGAGGAACAGGTTAATAAAATCCTTGATGCACTTCCCGTTACTAATGTCAAGCCAGATAACGAGGAAGCTGAAAATTCGCAACTCATGCTAAAATATTTGGGCGGAAAGGACCGATACCGACAGACGATGATGTATACCGCTACAATGCCACCTGCAATTGAACGAATAGCACGCCAGTATCTTAGGCGACCAGCGACCGTGATTATCGGAAACGCAGGCCAGGCGGTTGCCACGGTTGAACAGCGCGTGGAATTCGTTTCAGGCGATGAGAAGCGGAAACGTCGCATGGGTGAAATTCTCAACTCTGGCGATTTTACTGCCCCAGTTATCGTGTTTGTCAACGTCAAGAAAAACTGTGACATGGTGGCTCGTGAATTAAACCGACTAGGTTGGAAGGCCGTGATTCTCCATGGTGGTAAATCGCAAGAACAACGTGAACTTGCGTTGCAACAGTTACGAGATGGAGAAGCTGATGCCTTGGTGGCGACGGATCTGGCAGGCCGTGGTATTGACGTGCCAGATGTTAGTCTTGTATTGAATTTTCAGATGGCAAAAAATATTGAGGATTATACTCATCGAATTGGTCGAACTGGCCGTGCCGGTAAATCAGGAGTGGCTATAACATTTTTGTCTAACGATGATCAAGATACGTTTTATAGTCTCAAGCAGATGCTATCTGAAAGCACGTTAAGTAAGGTGCCAGATGAATTGAAAAGGTATTTTTGAATTTTATGGTTTCTAGGAATGGTATGGTTTGTTAGCTGACTTTGGTTTTTTTTTTATCTTTTAGACATGAAGCTGCACAAGCAAAGTTTGTGACGCGAAAGGCAATTCAGTAAATTGCTTTTGTTCTGTTTTCTGTTCATATCCCGAGATTAATTTTTTTTTGATGTTATTTACTTTATTCTAGTTGAATACAGCTATGGTGATTCTGGAAATTCCACTTTGGAATATGTAAATTGTGCAATTTATTCTTTTATAATTATTGTTGCAAGGTTTGATGCATGCATGCTCATTACTCATACGTGTCATGTCATATTGCCTTGCTAGAGCGAACATCTTTTGTCTTTAACTTGACCAAATTTTGGGGACAAGCATTTACAAATGCGAGAACCATTGTGCACGGTTTTAAGTTAGGCATGTAGGTCTGATCCGTTTGATTGTGCAAAAATAGCTTGGGTAAATTCTTTTGTTTTTTGAAAAGTTTTTTTTCTTCTCAATTACAAGGTTTACCCTTTCGCATGTTGCCCAATCCCCTGATCTAGATATATTCTTAATTTGTAAGGTTTTTTTTTTGAATTATTTTTGTTTCGTACTATATATATACACTCGTAGTAATATACAAAAAAAAAAAAATATGAATACACATTAATATTTTTTCTAATTTTTCCGTCGTTCCCAGATTTGAATATATGATTCGCCAAGAAAAAGCATTTCTCTTCTAATGTCTTCAACATATAAATCTTGAATTTGTTTCCATTCGTCTTTGCATTTATTCCTCACCTGGACTCGATACACGTGTCGTTCTTCTCCCTGAGGTGTGAATACTGATTCGTGAGTGATGTTCGCAACCAGGTCGTATAAGATTGGCTCAGTGGCGCCGTCAATATCTAGTGTTCAAGTTAGCTAATGCCAAACAGATAATCAAAGCCAAAAAAAAAAAAAAAAAAAAAAAAAAAAAAGACGTAAAATGGGACATTGAAAGAAAATTTGGCAGTAAAGTAACAAACGTGTGATTTTTTATTTAAGACAATTTGTGTTTTT